>NC_090725.1:131769677-131862177 GCF_036898095.1 Palaemon carinicauda | reverse complement strand
TCATCCATTTTTAGTGAAGGGTTATGAAAAAATTGAGGCAGACTCATAGTCTTAAGATCATTTTTAGCTCTGAATGAAGCTATAAGAAGCAAATTCATATTGTGCACCCCAAAGCCTATTTTGACCGACAATGCTTGTAATTCCGTTATGCGTTTAGTTGACACTAAAGACAACAGAAAAAGTTTTTTGGTCGTGATATCATTTAGAGCTAGATTTTCTGATCGTTTAAATCTTGTCCCTTTTGAATACTGTAAATTCACATTAAAATTCCTGAAAATTGACATTACTACTAGAAGTATTTCAATACTATATGATCTGAAGACATCTGTTATAATATTTGAAACATATAGATCTAATCCCAAATGCTTCTATATCCCTTAATGGCTGGAATAAGAAAATTCTTGCGAAAAATAGAATAAAAAATTTAACAATATCATCCGAGCTAGTTCTAGTCAGGGATAGATTCTTAACTTTGCACTAATCAAAATAAACCCTCTATTGTCTTTGGTATAATTTATTGGTAGACTTTTTAGAACCTATAATAGATAATCTAGAGGGATTTGAATACCCTTTTTTATTAGGATACTTTGTATAGTCCCCATACAATTAGATTTAGCAGGAAAGTGTTTGGATGTATCATCGTAGATATTTGCTGTTTGACCAGATTGATTCTGTACTGAAACCTACTGGATTGTTCTGACAACATGGGTTAGAGATCTGTGAACCATTCCCTATGTGGCCAGAAAGGAGCTAATAGCATCATCCTGCTGTTCACAGAGCACCTGAACTTGTTTAGCACTTGCTGAATGATGGCAGAGGCAATGCATATAGATCCAGATTTGACCAGTTCCATAACAGAGCATCTACCTTCCAAGCTAAAGGATCTGACACAGGTGAACAAAAAACTAGTAGTTTTTTGTTCATTGATGGCAAACATGTATTTGCTCAGGTGACCCCACCAATTCCAAGTTTCTCAACAAATCAATTGATCTAGAGACCGTTTGTTTGGCAATGTGTGATTTCTTTCTGCTTAACTGGTCTGCCAATATATTTGATTTTCCTGGAATAAACTGTGCAAGTAGGGTGATTCTTCTCTCACTCGTCCACGGTAACAGTTCATCCGCTATCTGATATAGGGAAAACAATGACACTGTCTTCTTTATTATTAGTGGTTCTTGATCTTGCAGTGTCTTGAATATAGGCTAGTAACTTTAGAGAATTGATGTGTAGCTTTATCTCGAGTTGGGTTCACATCACTGAGAGGTGTAAATGGTCCAGAGTTGCTCCACACCCTTGGGTGATGCATTTGTGAAAACTTCAGAGACTCCTCGTGACAAGTCATTGTGATTGTTCCACAAATTCAGTCGGTAAAGCTGACTCCATGGGTAAAATTGTAATGGAGTCTAGGTCGGTCATCTTGTTACAATTTGACTTTAGATGAAATTGAAAAACCCTCATTTTCAGAGTGCCCATTGAGACAAATTTCTTTAAGGCCATGTTTCATAGAAGCCACATCCACATTTTCATTGACATGGGTTTTGATATTTTGAAATTTTGTAGCAAAACTTATCCTCTTCTCTGATGGAAAAACCTGAAAAGGAACTTTTACTGTTATCATTCTTAAATACTGTATAGAATCTTCTGATTCAGATCCAAGAGGGACTTCTTGACTTTGATTATGACCCCCAACTAATGAAATAACCCGAGTAATGAACTTGAACTCAAATCCTCTCCAATGAATCGCTAATATATGTCAATCGTTAATGTTCAAAAGGATTCTTAGTCCCAGTAACCTTAACCATTTTGAGTTGGGATTATCATTCGTGAAAACATCTGTGGGGCCGTCCTGAGCCCAAAATACGTTTGAACTAATAAGCCTTTGATACGTTGATAAGTCGGCATGGGAAAATATTAATTTGAGAGGTCTATCAAGAACATCCAATGTTTTTCTTTGATTATTCCAAGAACCTTTGAGGGTGTTTTCATTGAGAACTTGTTTGGTGCTGAGACATCTAGAAGTAGTCTGCACTCTCCTGAGCCTTTTGGGACTAGGAATAACTAATTGTAGACCTTCTCTAGAAGTTTCACAATTTCTGGTTACAGCAACTGAGCTTTAGCTGTATTCGTAATATAGCTTGGATAGAGAACCAGTTTCTTTGTTAAATTAGTGTTGGAATTTAGAGGTATTAGCTAGCCTTCCTTAAACCAAGTCAATACTCACAGGTCAGGCTGTATTCTTCCCAAATGGGGAAGAAGTGTGACAGTCTTCCCCTTACAGGACTTCGTTAAGGTTTTTGAGCTAGGTTGGCAATCCTTCAGGAACGTCTACTGTAACGGAATTCTGTTGTGTTATCTCCTGAACAAAAGGTCCTCCTTGTTGGGATGTCTGAGTTTGAGAAATTTGAAGGTTATTTATAGAAACCAACCTCCCTTAGCAGATTAACCTGAGATATCTTATGATCAGTATTCTAGAAAATTTGGGTGTTACCACATGATATCTTGTGACAAAGGAAATTACAGTACTAATATAGGACTAATATGATATGTCCCATGATCTACATTGTTTTTAAGGCTTCTTTAAGATATCTTGTACTCTATTATAAGTTTGGCACTGGTAGTTGCTGCTGGAAGTTGCGAGTTATCGAGAATGACTTTTTTGTTTTTTGTGCCAATGCCGTATCATTAGCATTTCAGTTGTCGTCCTAGTTACTTTTTTTCCTTGCCTATTTCTAGATAAGTTAGGTTGTTTTATTTGTCATCTTAGAATGTTTATACAGTATATTATATTATTGATTTATTATGTTGCTGTAAAGTACTGTACCATCTTTTGATAAATCATTCTTTGACTATTTTGTGACACATCGAGGAACAGGTGGTCATGGGAGTTTGTTCATTTGCTTTATATCTTCCTTTTGCCTGTTTTTAGCCAAGTTTGGTCTTTTTATTGGACATTCTAGGCTGTTTATAAATCGTGTTATTGATTTTTTTATGTTGACGTCATGTCTCTTGATTATTTTGTGATATGTCAAGTATATTTATTTAATTTACGCAGAGTACGCTATTACTAGCTCCCTAGTAGTGAAATCCCCTGAATAAGACCAAGTGGACCATTTATTTCAGCAGATCCTACCCATTATTCAGATGGTAATTTACATTGATACTCCTTCTTCACCCAAAAAGATATGTCCTACAAGGACATATGTGAAATTAAAGGGGTAATAAGGGAAAACCACTCAGATGAGACTTGCTATGTGTGCAAGATATGTCAAGTTAGTCTTTGTATACTGTAACCCTGTTTCAAAACATACCACACACAATTATATGTGAAATGCACTGGTTATATGAAGTTAAATTTTTTTATTTTTTATCCAAATGAAGAGAAAAATATAATGTTACTTATCATAAAGAAGAGGAAAAATACTTTGTTTATTAAAATGATGAGAATTTTTTTTATAAAAAAACAAAAGGAAAAATACTTTGTCAAAATGAAGTGAATAAAGAAAATATCAATATTTTTTCAATTAATTCCTGTTTCCAAAATTATTAAAACTAAGCATACGAGATATCTCGTGATTGACTAAAGTAGGTATAATTTGGTCATGATAATTTATTAATGACCATAAAAAGATTCTTCAATTGAGTTTATAAAAATACTATTTTACATAAAACTACCCTAATTTTTGTTGGAATTAAAAAGTATCGTGCCTAAAAAACAATTATTTTTGAATTTTGAATAATTAAAAAAGATAAATGAAATTTTGTTGACACATTTTTGAAAAAAAAAAAAAAACGTCCTTTAATGGAGAAATCCTGACCCCTTGTCTGCTATTTTTAACCAAAAAATTAAGACTCCTCAGAGATTTGCTAAGCTTTATATTACAGCCATAGAATTGGGAAATGGTAACCTCTCTCCATTGTCAATCTTGCAATTACACCTGCAGAGATGTACCCCTTCAAAATGTAGTTTGTTCCAAATTATCAAGACCAACAAGTCCCTTTCAACAGGACTATCCATATTCTAATGACCTTTCTTACTAAAAAAGCTGATACTGTCTCCATTTCTAAAATCCAGCTACCCGTTGAGATACTACCTCTAGAGAGTTATTGGGTCCTGACTGGCCAGACAGTACTACATTGGCTTCTTCTCTCTGGTTATTGTTCACTTTCCCTTTGCCTACATATACACCAAATAGTCTGGCCTATTCTTTAAAATTCTCCTCTATTCTCATACACCTGTCAATACTGTGATTATCAAACAATTCTTCTTCACCCAAGGGGTTAACTACTGCACTGTAATCGTTCAGTGGCTACTTTCCTTTTGGTAAGGGTAGCATAGATTCTTTAGCTATGGTAAGCAGTTCTTCTAGGAGGACACTCCAAAATTAAACCAGTGTTCTCTAGTCTTGGGTAGTGCCATAGCCTCTGTACCATGACCTTCCACTGTCTTGGGTTAGAGTTCTCTTGCTTGAGGGTACACTAGGGCACACTATTCTATCTTATTTCTCTTTCTCTTGCATTATTTAAGTTTTTATAGTTTATTTAGGAAATATTCCTTTTAATGTTGTTACTGTTCTTAAGATATTTTATTTTTCCTTGTTTCCTTTCCTCACTGGGCTGTTTTCCCTGTTGGAGCCCCTGGGCTTATAGCATCCTGGTTCTCCAACTAGGGTTGTAGCTTAGCAAGTAATAATAATAGTAATGATAATAATAATAATGATAATAATAATGTCAGAAAAATTGCTTCATCACTAGTGTTCTTTACAAATATGCAATTTCAGGACCTCAGAGCTTACTGGTTAGTTTGGGCGTAGGGTGGTCATTTCATACTACCTGAAACAAATCCAAATGGCAGAACATACATATGTGGTAATAAGCTTGTTCATGACTCTTACATTGGGAACCCAGAGAGAGGAAGGATCAATTTAGCCAGGTCCTTCAACAGAAGAAAGATGACAAGTATCCAGTCTTTCTCTGGAGTTATCCCTTATAAAGTGTGCCAGAATTGTTTGTTTTTCTTCTCATATTTACACAAGCGCAAGTTGTTTTAGGTTGTTTGCTTGGTTGTAAACCAGTGATTCTCAACCTGTGCACCGCAGCGCCCTTCTGCGCCACGACTATCTCCAAGTGTGCTGCAATGATAAATATATATATATATATATATGTATATATATATATATGCATATATATATGTATATATATATATATATATATATATATATACACACACACACATATATATATATATATATATATATATATATATATATATATATATATATATATATATATATATCTCAACCTGTGCACTGCGGCGCCCTTCTGTGCCACGACTATCCCCAAGTGCGCTGCAATAGTATGTATATATATGTATATATATATATATATATATATATATATATATATATATATATAATGTGTGTGTTTAAGTGTGTCTGTGCGCATGTATGTATGTATGATTATGTGTGGGTGAAGAACACATTCCCTTTACAAAATAATAAGAGTACTATACAAGTAAGCCTCCTTCATGTATTGCGACTAGCTATTCCGTTCCCCTCTCCCAACGTTCATCCTAGCTGCGGGGGAGATAGGTACCAGAGTGTTGGTATGCGAGGGAAAAATGAGAATATGTTAACGTTATCGGACAAAATAAAGGGCTTCCTGGAAAGATAGGGTGAGTGATATCAATGCTGATGTTTCTAAAGAATGCAGAAGCTAAATATACATACAGTACATAATTCCACTCACCAAGGAGCACCTTGAAATTCTAGAATGGAACATTGAAAAACATTTCCCTAATATATCGGCTGATCAGTATGATTGGGTAAGAAATCCTTCCATCCATAATCCCTCAACCAAGCCACAACTTAGTATCCTTGAAGAAAAGGAACTAATTAGCATCCGTAATGACTGCACGCTAAAACTGGAATATTAGGAGTACTTTTGGTTGCGAATTGGAAAGGAACACCATATAGCTCTTAAAGACCAGAAAATATTGCTGCAGTTCTCCATCTATCTTTATGAACTAGGATTTTCAACACTCACAAACATCAAAACTAAGAAGAGGTCTAGATTGCTGAGTATTGAAGAGGAAATGAGAGTGTGCCTGTCCGGTGTTTTTCCTTCTTAACATCGTAAGGATAAGCAAATCCGAACAGGCGCAAGTGTCCCATTAATCAGGTGTGTTTAATCTATGCCTGGAATGTATGTTGTACATTATTCCCATTTGCTCATTAACTTATTCATCTATTATAATAATAATATTAATGATAATAATAATAATAATAATAATAATAATGATAATACAAGGTGACACAAAAAAAAATGGGTCGTCACCAAAAAACAAATAACTTCCAAAATTTTATTTAGATCGACACAAAACTTTAGCTACATTAGGTCAAGCCTGTGTAGCAGACATCTCCAAAGTTTCAAGTCTGTACAAGAAAAACTTTTTGTTTCACTGGCTCTCCAAAATGTGCTCCAAATGAGCTCCCCGGCGCCGCAGGCACATTTGGATCCGGCGGGCAAAGTTCTCGATGACCCTTCCGCATTCTTCCCATGGGATCACTCTTATTGCTGCTGTGATTGCTGCCTTCAGGTCAGGGATAGTCTGGGGGGTTGTTTCCATATACCCTGTCCTTAAGGTATCCCCAGAGGTAAAAATCTGGGGTGTTCAGGTCCGGTGAATGCGGCGACCACTCCGGGTCACACCTGCTGATCAGTCGGTCAGGGAAACGCTGCTGTAGCCATGCCAATGATTCGTTTGAAGTGTGGGAGGTGGCACCATCTTGCTGGATCCACTGGAGGACACTGAGGACTCCTCTCCGTCGACCAAGTGCTGTCCAGAACTTGCCAAGCACCTGGACATATCGCTCGATGTTGATTGTCACAGACCGCTCTTTGTCGTCCTCGAACCAGAATGGTCCAATGATGCCATGTTTGGAGATGGCGACCCAGGCAGTGCACTTCACTGAGTGTAATGGCCTTTGCAGACAGTGCTCAGAGTGTGTGCTACCCCAGAAGATATTGTTCTTCGAGTTCACGTGACCGGACAACAGAAAATGTGCCTCGTCCGAAAACCAGACATTGTCAAGGAAGTCTGGCACAGTGTAGATCTTGTCGCAAAACCCGTGGCACATAATCACTCGCTTCCTCATGTCGTCAGGTGTAAGCTTGTGTTTAATATGTATCCTGTAAGGATAGGTGGAGATCTGCATTCAAAATTCTCTGCACGGACTTCCGATTGATTCAAAGCTCCTGACGTCGCCGTCGCACAGACTTGCTTGGGCTGCGGACAACAGTGTCTCTGACTGCAGTAATGTTGTGTGGTGTCCTTGATGATTTCGGTCGTCCAGAGTGTGATTGTCTGTTAGTGTCTTTACAATTGAGGTTATGCATAGTCCCATGGGTTCTGAACTTGTTGACCCATCTGTAGATCATTAAGTGGACAGGAAATTCTTGACATCTGAACCGTTCTTTGAATTGCAATTGAGCTGCGTGGATAGACTTCAATCGAAAATATGCCTCAACTATAAATGTCTTTTCCTCAGTAGTCCATGGCATTTCGAAGGTCGAATTTGGTAGACTCTTAGAACATTAATTTTTCTTGATAAATCTGAAAAATAAAAGGAATTGATCATTTATTTCAAAAGTTATTAAAGTTTAGGTGATGACCGTCTTTTTTGTGTCACCCTATAATAATAATAATAAATTTATTATTATTATTATTATTATTATTATTATTATTATTATTATTATTACATCATTATCATAACCATTACACATGTGTGCACACACATTTGAAATGATATTATGGGTAGCCCTACATAGTGTGTACCTTTGTGTCAGTTGAATATGTAGCAGGCCTATATAATGATAGTTATAATTATACTGAATGAAAGTTGGTGCACTGTTAAAGTCCAGGATATATCATTAATGCGCTACTAAGAAATAAAGGTTGAAAACCTCTGTTGTAGACGTTTCATCTTGGTGGTGCAACTGAAACAAATCTAAGTAGTACAACATTCATGTGGGGTACATACCCGTACATTGGGAGCCCAGAGCGAGGAAAGACCATTTCAGCCAGACCCTCTAACAGACACATGATGACAGGCATCTAGATTTTCTTTGTAGTTATCCCTTATAAAGTGAGTCAGTTTTGTTTTTCTTCTCATATTTACCCAAGTGTAAGTTGTTTTGAAATTGTTTGCTTGGTTGTAGATGTTTCTTCTTGTTGGTGCATGAGTCTACTTAGTTATTGTTCTGATATTAGTCATTGGAGACTACACCGCACATTAACTGCAAAAAGTGCTTTTAATGATGGAAAAAAATTTTTTGGTGAGGTTCTGTGAGATCTCCAAGACTCTCCCTCCTCCCTAGCCTCGTGTAGGGGAACAGGATAATTGATTCTCTATTAGAGTTGGAAGATGGTGGCTGGGTGCAAGTTGGTGTACAGATACCATTGTCTCCAGCTGTTGCAATGGTTCTTGGTGTTGTTGGCCACAAATAGCCAGACAATTTCAGCATTAGAGGTGTTTGTGTCAAGTTTAATAGAGTCTGAACTTGAGGATTTTTCTTAGGCACACTGAGTCTGTGCTTTGCACGATGGTACACTGGCCCTATAGTAGGGGAGCCAATATTTTTTTTATTTGTTATATTTAATACCCTGTTTTATTTTTTTTTTTTACAGGAAAGTCCTTGGAAACCACACAGTGACTCCCTCAAAATGAGTTTTTCTTCAAAACCACTTTATTGTGAAGGTGAAAATGGAAATGATATGATGGATGAAAATAGTACAAAATAAATGAAAGGAAATTGTCATATATTGTAAAGAATTATAGCATTATCCAACAGGTAAACATAGTGCTCCCCACTATAAACATATAAATACTTAATTTTTGTTGGAGAGCTAAGGATTTGCGTAATAAAATCTCAGTGCTGGTTGTAAATTTCTTTTTTTTTTGAACAGGGCTTAAATATCATCTGGATTATTTTGTGACCACATAATGGAAAAATTATAAGTTCTGGCTATGTCTTGTAGTAAGCTTGTTTTAGGGTTTATTTTGATATAGAACACACGGAGTTACCTCATTATGTGGACTTAGTGTTTATTATATGTACAGTGTTGTCTTTTATGACAACTATCATCTAAGGTTGGCTTTGGGGGACATAAGATGATATCTCTTGCCGACTTTCAGGGCTAAAATTGTTTCAAGATTAAGTTTTCCGCAATTCTTTCAAATTCTCTCTTTAGAAAAGGAAGTGAGCATTACATCACAAAATAGATTTCTTTGTCCGGTAAGACCTGTTCAGTATTATTTGGTCAAAACTTTAAGCACTAGAGGTAGTGTTCCAATTGCTTTTGTGGGATTAGAATTCCAAATTGTCTTCTGACCAAAAGTGAAATGCAGTTTCTTGTGAAAAGCTTGGTTACAGAGACATAAAGAATTAGATCTAAGTCTAATGAAAGGCTTGAAGGTTAAGAGTTCTTAATATTAGAAGTGCAACTATGATTTTTTGCAGATTTTTTTGAAAATGTCGTACCAAGGTCCTATAGTGAATTGCTGGCATTTAGTTCCTATAGTAGTTGTTGGTGATGTGATTTAATGATATTATTGGGTTTAATTAAATTTAATTTTTTTGGAACACACTGCAGTCTCCTATTTCAAAATCTATTTTGAGATAGTTTGTTACAAATAATCTAGACTACAGGTGAGTCCAGAATGTTGATAATTTTTATTCCAGTAACACTTTGAGGTACGAATTTAATTTGTTCCATGACCGCCGATGTATCTCAGAAAAATCGTATCTCAAAATAATTATTCCCCTTTGAATTAAAAGAAACTGAATTAATCCATTCCAAGGATAAGAAATTTACCCAAAACAAGCTCAAATTATGCTCAAATTACGCTCAAATTACGCTCAACAATCACTTAAAAAAGATAAATACTGTACAATAGTAATGACATGGAAATTGATATATAACAATAGATTTTAAGAAAAACAATAAAAAATAGAGTTGTACTCACCGCCTAGGCGAGTGCTAGTGTACGGGATGCATGCAAGGAGGAGGGAGGGAGAGAAACAAGGCTACCATGCATATATTCAGCTGCCAAATCACAGATTCTCACACCTCGTTCATGCTTTCCTATTATCTCATACTTTATTTCCATTGGTTTTTTCTTTTCCCCATCCTTATCTTTAGACTTAGGACCCATGGTTCACACAATAAATGTTAATAAAATAAAGGAAAAAACACAAGAATCTTAAACACACAACAACACAACGTTTTCTATACGACGACAACGAACACACTTGGAGAGAGAAGTTTGAGTAACCTCGTGTGCTCAGTGAGTGTTCAGATCGACTCGGAGAGCCAAACGAACATTCTGCCACCTTCTGATGGCGTCGTGCAATTTTTTAAATCGTATCTCAAAAAATAAAATTGTTGTATCTTAGGCCGTTAATATAAATGCAATGTATCATCATATTTCAAAAAAATCTGATCAAAATGCAATTGTATCTCAAGGTATTACTGTATTTTAACAACTATAAATGCCCTTAATGATTTTCCACTGGCAAACCACCTCCATCAGAGTGAAGGAGCCATCAAAATGAATTTCAGTGGAGATTCATAGAAATAAACAGAATTTTAATAATAAGATCTGTTATTTCTATACTCACCTGATGTTCAGCCCACCCTCCACCACACTGATTTGTGGAGTGAAAGGGTAGGGAATAGTTTTGACTTGAAAACTGAAGACGGAGGTGGTATGATTTGGCCAAGCCATCGGTTATTGTCATTAACCACCAGTCTGTCTCATTACTAGAGGCATAAGTTTGTGAGTTTATTGGAAGGAAAAAATGGTTAATTATTTTAGTTTGGATAACTTATAATTGAGCTTCCAGGAGAAGCAATATAAACATCAAGGGAGTATTAAAATTCTTCTTGAGCTCAAGACATGTTGTGCTGATGGAAATTCCTCAAGGCAGCTTCTACTGTACTTGGGATATTTCCGGCAAGTGATATGCCAAAGAATCTTATATGTAGATGTATCACAGGGTTCTAACCCCTAGAGCGAATATCCCGAGATATTGTGTATGTAACAGGGACATGTTTAAAACAACCACTGCCATCCTTCCCGAATAGAGTTAATCTTGTCTCGAAGGATATGGGATAGGATTGGATACGTGGGAGAGCCGTTACAACTCCAATAAAAGTGTGTTACTGTAAATATGTTCGCTGGTTCGCCCTTCCTTTTTGCAGCGCCTTCTTGTTTGACTGCTTTGGGAGTTTTCTGCTCGTTTCATCAAGTTTTTGTTTGTATTTAGGATTAAGAATGCTTTTGCTTCTGCTTCATTGGTTAAGTTGAGTACCTTATTCATTTTCGGTGGAGAATTTCCCATCTCTCCCCTTCTTTTTCCTCTATGCGTCTGTTTATATCCCACGTCTGTCACATGGCCGAAGCCGAAAGCTCATATTTTCAAATTATTCAGTGTTTTATATGAATTTCTTAGCTTGCATATTAGAAGTGTATTATATATATATATATATATATATGTTATATATATATATATATATATATACATATACATATATATAGATATATATACTGTATATATATATATATATATATATTTATATATATATATATATATATTTATATATATATATATATATATAGATATACAGTATATATATATATATATACAGTATATATATATACATATATATATATATATATATATAGATATATATATATATATATATAGTATATATAATATATGTATAACATATATATATATATATATACATATTTATACACTACATATATATATATATATATATAAATATATACACAAATTTATACACTATATATAAATATATATATATATATATATATATGTATATATATGTGTATATGTATGTATATATTTATATATGTATATATATATTTATATATATATTTATATATATATATATATATACACACCTCTACACACGAACGTATCTCCATCCGAATTTTCCAACATCCGAAGTAAAATTCAAGCAATTTTTCGACTCTCCACCCGAATTTTATTTCGACACACGAAGTAAGCAATTTTCGTCGTACCGGTTGTATCCGAATTTTTCGACACGCGAAGTACATTTCGAACACGTTCCTACTCTACATCCGAATTTTTTTTCGACACCTGAAATAAACAATACCCGTACGCGTAGACAGTACTCATAGCGCCGGATGTATTTTTTATTTCCGCCGATAGAAGGCAGCACTTCGACCTCGGAGGGACCCTCAATTAGCGCGGCTTGGATCAGTCCTCTGTTCTCGTCGGCTTCGTGTGGTTGTGCGCTGTGCGTTCTGCTATTACAGTAACTGTATTTTAATCATGATTTTTTGGGTACATCCTTTTACGGTTTTTTACGTAAAGCATGAGTCCTAACAGGCTTAGTTTCGCAAGTGGTAGTGGTAGTGGTGAGAAAAGGAAGAAGGAAATGCTTTCTTTAGAAGTAAAGCAAGAAATTATTGAAAAGCATGAGCGTGGCATCCGCGTGAGTGAACTTGCAAAAGAATATGGCCGAAGTATGTCGACGATCTCGACAATCTTGAAACAGAAAGAAGCCATTAAAGCAGTGAAACCTTCTAAGGGGATCACCATCATTTCAAAACATCGTAGCCCTATCATAGAATAGATGGAACGACTTCTGCTACGCTGGATCAAGGACAGAGAGATTGTTGGCGACACCATCACCGAAACTATCATCTGCGAGAAGGCGCATGCCATCTTCACGGACTTGAAGGAGGCGACCTCTGGGGGTGATGCTGGGGAGAGTTCAACCGAACCTTCCTCAGACGATTTCAAGGCATCTCGTGGCTGGTTTGAGAAATTTAAGAAACGGTCCGGGATTCATTCAGTTGTTCGCCACGGAGAGGCTGCTAATGCGGACACAAAGGCTGCAGCTGACTTTGTGAAGAGCTTTGAAAGGACCGTGCAGGAAGAAGGCTACGTAGAGCAGCAGGTGTTTAATTGTGATGAAACCGGGCTGTTTTGGAAGAAGATGCCCAGTCGAACCTACATCACCGCCGAAGAGAAGAAATTGCCTGGGCATAAGCCAATGAAGGATCGGTTGACTCTTGCCCTATGTGCCAAGCTAGCGGGGACTTTAAAGTCAAGCCCTTACTGGTTTACCATTCGGAGAACCCTAGGGCCTTTAAGGCACAGAATGTGGATAAGGACCAGCTTCATGTTTTCTGGCGATCCAACTCAAAGGCCTGGGTCACTAGGCAGTTCTTTGTCCAATGGGTTAACCAAGTTTTCGGTCCTTCTGTGAAGAAGTATCTTCATGAGCAGAAATTGCCTTTAAAGTGCCTGCTATGCCTTGACAATGCACCCGCTCACCCCCCCGGACTTGAAGATGATATTTTCGAAGAATTCAAGTTCATAAAGGTGCTGTATCTTCCACCGAATACCACCTCTATCCTCCAGCCCATGGACCAGCAAGTCCTCTCGAATTTCAAGAATCTCTACACCAAGCACCTATTCAAGCAGTGCTTTAATGTTACGCAAAGCACAAACTTAACTTTGCGTGAATTTTGGTAAAGCCACTTTAACATCGTGCACTGCTTGAAGATCATAGATCAGGCTTGGGTGGGAGTAACTCGACAAACCCTCAATTCTGCCTGGAAGAAGCTGTGGCCTGATGCAGTTTCTCCCCGAGATTTTGAGGGTTTTGACCCCGAACCTGATCCCGTGGTGGGTGCAGCGGAAGACGTAGAGGAAATCGTCTCCCTTGGCAAGTCCATGGGTCTGGAGGTCGACGCAGATGACATCACGGAACTCGTCGCCGAACGTCACGACGAACTTACCACAGAGGAGCTCAAGGTACTCATTGCTGTCTGAGCACATGAGTGATGACGAGGAAGGGATCGAGGAGGTAGAACATATGTTAGGTTCGGTGCAAATAAAAGAGATGTTAGGAAAATATCAAGACGTGGTCGACTTCATCGACAAATACCATCCAAAAAAATTGCAGGTTTGTCTTGTAGTTGCGCAGTTCGATGATGTTTGCCTAACTCATTTTCGAAACATTCTGAAAAGCCGTACCAAGCAACTTTCTATCGATAGCTTCTTTAAAAAAACTACAAAGCGAACTCGTGATGAAGAGGAAGGAAGTGGTTCAAAGAAAACGGCAAAGAGTGAAGAGAAAAAAATTCAATCAATTTTAAGTGGAGAGAGTGAAAGTGATTAAAATTAATCATCAAAAAGAAAAAAAGAAAATGTAAAAAAAAAATATAGAATATGAAAATAAAAAAAAGTAAATAAGCTAAGTTAGGTTAAAGTTCACTTAGTGTAAGTTAGAATAAGTTATAGTAGTGTACGTTTATCGTAGTCACCCTCTCTACCTCCTTGCCACCCGTCCATCTCCTCTCTGCGTAGCAAGACCAATACCTGCGCTGGACTTTCCAAGGTAGAGTGACGCTAAAAACCCATTTCATATTTATTATTTCTTGATAATTATTCTTTTTTACATGTCTATTATCTAATTTAGAGTGCATATTGTCATGTGTAATTATGTGTAGTAATTTATTAAGGAGTTATCATAGGTTTTTGGGCTCAACCACGGATTAATCCTATTTCAATGTATTCTTATGGGAAAATTCGTTTCTACATCCGAACATTTTTTACATCCGAAGTCGGTTGTGGAACGGATTAAATTCGTATGTAGAGGTACCACTGTATATAATTTATGTATATATATATCTATGTATACATAATTTATATATATATATATATATATAGATATATATATATATATTTATATATATATATATATATATACAGTATATATTTATGTATATATATATGTATATATATATATATATATATATATATATATATATATATGTATATATATATATATATATATATATTCACAACTGTGGTATAATTATCCTCTAAAATTGATCGTTTGGATACCTTTATTTGTCAGGATTTTCATTGATTTTGCGAATCCCTTGCATTCTGGCCGTTTTAAACAGCTCTCATTATTTTAAACAGGCAAAACCCATTATCATTAATCTAATGTAGATCCTTGGTTGCTAGAAATAGCAGCTGCCTTAGGTAAAGTTGCTGCTGCCTCAGCTACAGCTGTTGCCACCTTAGGTAGAATGATATCCGATTTTGCCACCTTAGGTTATCTGATCGACTGATTTTAGAGGAAACAGTGTTCTATTGGTAGGAATCTTTTCTTTCCCTATTGTAACACACTTATGAATTCATATAGCATTGTGAGCTGTTTGGCATGAGCTTCCATTGTAGTGTAGCTTCAGCCATAGCTAGTAGTAGGTAGAAATTTTTTTTAATAAATTCGAAATATTTTTAATAAATTTTTTCAGTGTGAAGATATAAAAATTTTTGGTGGGTCATTGTACTCATTGAAAATTCTGCCTGTACAGGTTGCTGACAACATGGAGTATGCGACAGTAACCTGCAGCAGGCGGGTCAAGATGCCTTGCTACAACAAGACCTGTAGGAAGCTTGCAGACTGCCATGTTTCCAAAGGTTCCTTTGCTATCAGGGAACCTACCAACTGCAGTATGTGCAAGGACCTTATTTGTACTGGATTCCACGCTACCAACGTTTCTCAGGATGAGAAAGTGTGGGGCCAGAAGACCATCAGGTATTGGGTGATGGGATTTCAAAAGAGCTCTCAACAAGGTGCCCCTATCATCTTTCAATGGGAAGGAAGGATCTATTCCCCAAGGCTGATGTGCCACAAGACCTGGAGGAAGCATGTGGCCTACCATGTTTCCAAAGAATCCTTTGCTATGTGGGAACCTAACAACTGCAGTATATGCAAGGACCTTATTCGTACTGGATTCCACGCTACCAACGTCTCTCAGGATGAGAAAGTGGGGGGCCAGAAGACCATCAGGTATTGGGTGATGGGATTGCAAAAGATCTCTCAACAAGGTGCTCCCTTTCATCTTTTAGAGGAAAGGAAGGATCTTTTCCCCAAGGCTGATGTGCCACAAGACCTGGAGGAAGCATGTGGACTACCATGTTTCCAAAGGTTCCTTTGCTATGTGGGAACCTACCAACTGCAGTATATGCAAGGACCATATTCATACTGGATTCCACGCTACCAATGTTTCTCAGGATGAGAAAGTGTGGGGCCAGAAGACCATCAGGTATTGGGCAATGGGATTTCAAAAGAGCTCTCAAAAAGGTGCTCCCTATCTTCTTTCATTGGAAAGGAAGGATCTCTTATTCCCCAAGGCTGATGTGACCACGGTGTACGGTCACCAGATACCGACGGTTCAACTTCGGTAGAAATGGATCAGGCAGATCATGAAGTCAGGGACGCACATCAGGATATAAACTTGGATGCTGACAACATGTTGACAACCTCTTCCATTCCGTCTGAGAGTGGATCTTACTGACAACAGAAGTTCGGATGACTCACTTGACAGTCAGTAGGTAAGTACTGTTCCTAGTACTTCTTCTGTTCATACTCCTGTTCCGGTATTTGCTACACCTGCCACTACTTCAACTCCTCTTCCAACTCCGAATACCCCCTTGTTCCCTGGACATTTGGAGTTTATGGCATCCATGAAGGCATTCATGGAGAACATTCATGCTGAGCATAAAAGAGTGCAAGCATCCTTAGAGGTGAAGATTGAGGCACTTCAGCAGGCACCTAAGTCCAAGGCTCCACCAGCATCAAGTCTTCCAGACTGTTCGGCGAAGTATCCTTGGCGTGTTGCAGGACATATGGTTTTGTTTGAGGGATACCTTCACATTGGAGAAGGCATGGGCTATAAACCAGTTTCAGATTTAAAGTTCTATCCCTCTATCGAGAATTATCCTTACAGTTACGTAAGGCTGAATTTTGAGGCGTCCATCAGAGATGATACGATCCCCAAGGAAACAATCGTCTTGGACCATGGTAAGGCTTAAACCTTATTGGTGAAGGAGCTCAAGACAGAAGAGTTTACTAATACTCAGCTTTCTGCTTTCGGCAAGAAGCAGGCAACCTTTGTAGCCCCAAAAGATACAGTCTTTCCTTTTTCCTCAAAGACTTTGGAGGCTGTTAAAAAGGCAGTAATGGAAAGTAAGCCTCTGCCAGTACTAGAGGAATGCAAACCTGTTTCGCTGGCCCTCCCTTATGACTCCGATAGTTGGGAAGATGTCCAACACACCTTCAATGTTGGAAAACTGGGTAGGGATATCAAAGGCAATCAGTTTAATGAGAAACTGTCCAGAATTCCAGAATTCCTACTAAAGGCGGAATTGGAGGCCAAAGAAAGACTGGCTGCTTCTTTGTCACACCAGTCTTATCTTGAGATGTTGATTGGGAACTACTCAAAGTCTGACCTATTCCCTGTTCTGGCGAAAACCCATTTGGCTACCTTCCATGGGGATCTGCATGTATTCCTTTTAGCCAGAAGAGCCTGCACAGAGCACGTCCTAGCAGCGGAAACTATTAGCCATGAGCATAAAGAGTTGATTGACTCGAACATCTAGGGGAAATATCTTTTTCCCCAAAAGGTAGTTTAAGGAGTCATGGATAGGGCACCTCAAGAGAACAAGAGCCTTATGCAGAAATGGTGTATGTCCTTTAAGAGGAAATTCACCTCCGGAGAAGGACCTCAACCTAAAGGCAAGAAGCCTAGGAGACCCTTTAAGGACAAGAAAACCTTGCCTGCTGTAGCAGCCACAGTTGCCTCTATTCCCCAGACAGTATACACGGTTCCCCAGTAGTATGTGACACAGTCCCTGGTATTCAATCCCATCTACGAACAGACTGCTACAACATTTCACCCCATCGGAGCTCAAGGGAAAAATGCAAGTAGAAAGGGAAAGTCTGGAAGAGGTGGACAATCTTGGTGCCGAGGAAATAGAGGCAAGTCGCATAAAGGATCAGGTCCTTCAAAACAACAATGAGGAGCTTCCAGTAGGGGAAGACTCTTATCATTTCAAGGATCAATGAAAATTCGATCCTTGGGCACACAGCATAGTCTCAATATGACAAGGGTGGAAATGGAGACAGAAACCACCACAGTTCAAGAGGTTCAAATTAGTTCTTGACAGCAAGGCAATAGTCCACTGGATCAACAGACAGTGTTCGAGATCTCCACAGATCAACCATGGAATATTGGCCATTCTCACTTTGTCAAAGCAGAGAAATTGTCATCTCACGGCAGTTCACTTAGAAGGGGTTTGCAATGTGACGCCCTGTCAAGATTCAAGCCTATGGAAACAAAATGGTATCTGGACAAAAAAATAATTTTGTTTCATTCTGGACCAAGTCCCAGAACTGCAAGTAGATCCCTTTGGGATGAGCTTCAACAAAAAGCTTCCCCAGTGTTTAGCACCAAATTTAGATCCATAAGCAGTGGGGATAGATGCAATATCACTGGATTGGAACCAGTGGACTCATATTTATATTTTACCACCGTTCAATCTCCTGAAGGTCCTGGACAAATTACGGACCTTCAAGGGGACAGCAGCATTACTGGCCCCAAATTGTCCCAAGAGCAATTGGTACCCTCTTGTTCTGGAACTCGAGCCTCACCAGATCCATCTGCCGACACCAATGCTGTCCCAGGATGTTCAACAGAAGACTGTTTTCGCTTCCTGCTTGATAAAGAAAAACCTTCAGCTCCTGATTTTCTTGTCCTAGCTACTAAAAGAAAATTTGGAGTTTTGAAGGAAAGGATTGATTTTATAGAATACAAGTCTACTACTACAAAAAGGCAACACTTGCCTTTTTGGAAGTAGTGGGTGGATTTTGTTAAGGAAAATAAGCCCTCTTTGATTACAATAGACTTCTCTTTATGTCTTTATTTCACTACGTGAACAAGGTTTGGCCTCTACAACTATTTCCTCATGTAAATCGGACCTAACCAGACCTTTCGCTTACGCTTTCGATATAGAACTCAACAGTGAACTGTTTATTAAGATCCTGAAGGCTTGTGCTATATTGAAACCAAACGCTCCTCCCAAATCCATCTCATGGTTGTTGGACAATGTCTTGCATTTAGCCTCCTCAATAGATAACTACTCTGCTTCTTTGAGGGATCTTACTCAAAAATCAATCTTTTTACTAGCTATGGCTTCTGGTGCTAGAGTCAGCAAGATTGTGGCACTGTCAAGGGATGATGGCCACATCGAATTCTCGGAATCGGGAAAAGTTAATTTATACCCAGATCTTGCATTCCTGGCTAAAGATTAACTCCCCACAAAACGTTGGGGGCCCTGGAAGATCGTAACGCTAAAGGTGGATCCTTCTCTGTGCCTGTGGAATGACTTGAAGCTTACCTGTCATAGAGTGAGGATTTTAAAGGCGGACAACTTTTAAAAGGGAAACAACAGGATCTAATCTTTCTTTTAAACAGTTAAGGTCCAAATTCACCTATTTTATCAGAAGCTAACCCAGATAGTATGCCATCGGGTCATGATCCTGGGAAAGTAGCCTCTTCCTTAAACTTTTTCCAGTACAGTATATGTCCTTCGAAGGCTTACAAGCTTACATGGGATGGAAATCTTCAAGAGCGTTTTTCAAACATTACTTGTGACAATTGGAAGAGACTAAACACTTTGTTGTGGCAGCTGGTAGTGTGATTAACCAGCTTTTAGGGGTTTTGCATGGACTCTTTTGGACTGTATAATATGGGACTGTTATAGTGCACATAGTGAAGGTTGAATAATATTCTAATTTGCAGTGTGTGAGAAACTATGTTTATATTGAAGAGTCAAAGTTGATATTCTTTTTTTGATCATATGGAATGATGTTATCTTATTCTATAAAATGTTACTTGGGTAAACATTTCTAGTTTTAAGCACAAAAGATTATGTAAATATTGTTGCACCAATTCTTGTTACATTTATATGCTTTTGGAAATAATAAAATATTACACTTCTTTATGCATTTCCTTTATATGGACCTACTGTTCCTAAATAAAAAGAAGTTTACCTCTATTTTTGTAACCCTACTAACTATTGCTTGGTCAGTACGTGTTAATGTAAAGATACTTTCTTACAGTGAGTGGGGCTTTGATGATAACTTTTATGTTATGATACAGTTTACAAAATCTTGCATAGTCCATTCATAGACTTGGACTGTTGTCCCAAATAGCTATATTTGGAAGTGTAAACAAATAACATAAGACACACTATTAAAAGATGGATTTTAATTTTTCTATAATTAGTGAAGTGACTAAAAAGCACGTATGTGGTTAAAATTCTAAATTGCCACAACTGAGAATTTTAATTCTCTGGTACACTTCCTACAGGATGACATGGCTCGAGCCCAAAAAGGGATTTTGACATTGGAAAAATCTATTTTTGGGTGAGATAGCCATGTCATCCTGATGGACCCGCCCGTTACTTTTCATCCCCTCCCAATTCTCAGTGTGAGGCCATACGTCATACAATGGCTACTGCTGGAGTGGAGAACCAGCAAACATGTTTACTGTAACACACTGGGATCAGAGCTGTAACAGCTCTCTCACGTATCCATTCCTATCCCATATCCTTCGAGACAAGGTTAACTCTATTCTGGGAAGGATAGCTGTGATTGTTTTAAACACGTCCCTGTTACATACACAATATCTCTCGGAATATTCGCTCCAGGGGTTAGAGCCCTGTGATACCTCTACAGGTAAAATTCTCTGGTATATCAGTCACAGGAAATATCCCAAGTAGAAGCTGCTTAGAGGATCTTCCCTCAGGACGACATGGCTATCTCCCTCAAAAATAGATTTTTCCTCTGTCAAAATCCCTTAATTTTTCCTTGAAAGTCTGTATGTTGTCTTATGCAAAAATGATTAAGAGGAAAAACCTTAATGACATTGATTTTTCCTTTCATTTCACAAGGATATAAAATTTAATTTCTAAGATTTCCTTTGTTGATTTTTTTCATATTTTCTTTATGTTCTATTTTCCCATGAAAATTGGAGTATATAACATATTGTGTAATATCTTGATTAATTTATTTTCCAGAGGAAAACAGTACACCAACACCAAGAACCACCAAGCCAATGGGACCTCCAAGAAATACTATGTCTCGAGGCAGTGTACGGAGTGGCTCTCGTGGTGTGTCAAGGTTATCAGCAGCATCAAGATTGACATCTGGAAGGGGATCAGCTGTATCAAGTAGAAAGGATACAGATCTAGAGGACAAGTTAGTTTCTCCTAAATATTTTTTTTTTTTTTTTTTTTTTAGCAAGTTATATTGTCTATCATTAAATATTGTGTTTTGAAGTGATCATATTTGCCTTCGCCAAAATTCAAAATTTTGCGAAAGATGTCTTTACCCGTCTGTTTCTTAGTTAATAAGAAGTTATGAACATCTACACAAAAACTACTGTACCGATTTTGACCAAACATGGTACAGTAGTCATATGACCCAAGGGTAAATCTGTAACATTTTGGATAAAGTACTTCAAAGCAACAGTACTTTGAAAATAATCACAATGGCAAGTAAATGGCAAATATTTTGTTAGTTTAATTTTTGTTTAATAACATTACACAAAAACTAGTGAACCAATTTCAACGAAACTTGGACATGTTGGGTATGACCCAAGTACAAATCCATTAGATTTTGAAGACAATTCATCAAAATATAAGTACGCAATGAAGTTAAAAGCAAAATAAGGCTGCCTGGTGTGGTTAAGTGATGCTCTCCACTGAGTGTCCCTCTAGTATTCAATGTATTAATGTCAAATTTTGCTTATGAGTTAAAAGTTATCAAAATATTCTAGATTAATATGATACATTGATATGAATTGAGTAATGCAGTATCAAAATAATTATTATAAACTATGTGCTACTTGGTTAGACAAACACTAGCAAACATACAAACACCCTTTATTCCTTGTATTGAACTTGAAACCTAAAGAAAAATAATCAGGAAAGGTTAGCTTTAATTTATTTCTATACAATGAAATTGGTGGTCAGAAATAGAAAGATTTTATGTTTTCAGTTTATCATATGCTTGAAGCAAACTCTGTGATGAATGTTTGTGAGTTCCCAACAGGAAATTGGGGAAATTGTCTACTGTTTCATATTTTATCCCTTTGTTTTTTATTTCTTAGCATAAAATTGCATATTTTGTATGTTTTTGATATTAATGTGCAGTTTGGTCTCCAGTGACTTTTATGTAAAAAACTAGAATAGGAAATTCAATACAACATAAAATTCCAAAGCAATAATGTCTCCCTTGTTCTAGGACCAGTGTTTCAATGTGCAATGCAAGGACTCGGTGTGCATAATGGAGACCCACGAGTTCAGGTGCCTTTTCCTACTTTTAAGTTTTAATTACTGTGCAGTTAGGGAAATGAGTTTAACCTAGTTAGCATCCCCTTTCCTTACCTTTGATTCTTTGAAGGGGAAACTATCTCTTTGATAGGGGAAGGGGCTAGTAGTCTGGGTTATAGTATTTTAGATATTATAGCTTTATCCAAACTTTTTTTTCTTCCTATTTGAAGACTATTAAGGCTTGCAGAAATATGCTTTAACCTTTTCCTACCTACTGGCTTAGTAAATCATGGGTTTTGATTACTTTTGTAGTTTTGGGAAAGAGTATG
The DNA here is from genome assembly GCF_036898095.1 of Palaemon carinicauda. Lineage (NCBI taxonomy): Eukaryota > Metazoa > Arthropoda > Malacostraca > Decapoda > Palaemonidae > Palaemon > Palaemon carinicauda. The sequence goes on along the minus strand of NC_090725.1, from coordinate 131,839,588 downwards.
CCTCCCTTTCTTTACCCTAGATTTGTCAAAGGGCAACTATCTATTTTATAGTTAGAGGAAGGGATTAGCCATTTTATAAGCCTTTCTGTCTCTTATATATAGGCCTTAGTACAAGTAAAGGGGAGAGGTAGAATTCTTTCCTTGGAAATAATAAAATAATGTCTTTTGTTGAAAAGAATTTCTACTGCAGACGAATAAAATCAAGGATAAATGTAACCAAAGCGTGTGTAATAATCCGGCTAATGCTAAATAGTTACACAAGCAGTGTTGCTATCAAAGTGACTGTTGTGCAGAATGCTTGGGAACCTTTCAAATGTCCCATCTGCTCATATTAGATTCATTCTTCCCAAAATAAGAATCCACTGGGCTAGTGCTGTCATGTTTTCCAAAAACACTGACACTGTCTTCCCTACTACTAGTGGTTCTTTATCTTGAAGACTTGAATATTGCTAGCAACCCTTGGCAATTGATGCATAGCTTTGTCTCCCCCCCTGTCCATTCATCTGTGGACAGAGATAGGTCTTGAATTTTCAACTTTAACAGGACTCTCTGTGGCAAGCAACTTTGATCGTCCAACCAATTCAGTCAGTGAAGTTGATTTACCATCTGTGGAATAACTATGGGGATTACATCAGTTGCCTTGTTTCAATGTTCCCTAAAATCAAATTGAAAAACCCTTATTTTCAGATGGCCCAGTGTGACGATTTTCTCTAAGGAGGCCATGGTTCCTAGAAGTCTCATCCACATTCGCACCATGTGTCTTGATGTTTTGAATTTTTGTAGCAAGAGAAGAAAGGACCTGAGCCTCTTCTCTGCTGGTAAAACCTGAAAAGGAACTTCTTGCCTTTGACTATGACCCCCAACAAATTCAACAACCTCAACAACCAAATTTTTTGGACTCAAATCCTCTAGAATGAAATTGCCTTATATTAGCCAATCATCCAGATACAAAATAACTCTCCCCAGAAAACTTAACGTTCTTGAGACGGAGGCTACCAATCTGGTTAAAATTGTTGGGCTGTCCTGAATTTAAAACATAGGCTCTTGAACTGATAAACCTTTGATCCACTGACAACAAATCAGAATGGGAAAATATGTATCTGAGAGGTCTATCAAGAACTATCAAGAACAGACAGTCTTTTTATTTTATTGGCTCTGAAACCATTGAGAGCTTAGACAACTGGAACTGGTTTCCCACCTCCTGAGCATTTGGGGGACTAGGAAAAACCTGTTGTAGAATCCCAGGGAAGGGTTTATTGTCTCTTCTATCACATTTTTCTCTAAAAATTCACAATTTCCAATTCCATTAATGGAGGTTTTGCTGTATTGGTAAGATGACTTGGATTGAGAACTGGTTTCTTAGATAAAGTAGTGTTGGAATGTAACATGATTCAGTAACTCTCTTTAACCACAGCCAATACTTATGGGTTAGGCTGTAGCTTTTCCCAAACAGGGAAGAAGTAGGAATGATCGTCATACTGTCCTGCAATAAAGTTTTTCATTTCTATTGGCAATTCTTCTGGAATGTCTACTGTAACGAAATCCTGTTGTGTTATCTCTCGAACAATAAGTTCTCCTTTTTGGTATGCTTGAGTTTGAGAAATCTGACCCATAATTGGATGATTTAGTATTTCTGGAAACTGACCTCGGGACATTTGTTTGAGTTGTACTCTCTACTTTGTGGTTGGATGTAACAAAACAAACCCCACTCCTAGACTCAGTCATATGAACAATAGTTTCTTCAGCACAAACTTTCTCTTTATGTTATCAATAACTGAACATTTAGAAAGAAGGGACATTTAAACTAAACATAATCTTAAATTCTATATTACTTAAAATCTAAACCAATCATCAACATTCAGAGACAAAAAGAACAAACATAATTCTTTAAAGCTAAAATGATAACCACAGCCAAAATCAATTATGAATATATATATATATATATATATATATATATATATATATATATATATATATATATATATATATATTATATTTATATATATACAGTATATATATATATATATATATATATATATATATATATATATATATATATGCATGTTGACATAGACACTATCGTCCACACAAGGCCCAACAGTTTTTTTACGGCACAGTGGTTCAGCTCTGTGGCAATCCATAATCTTCAGTCAATTTGACTGCGTTGTCACTTTCTGTATTCGGGCCAGTTTAATGTCATTGCCATTATCATCGTCAATCCAGAAGAGGAAATTGCTTTATACAGGCTGGGTCTATACTGTACCAATGTGATCCAAATCCCTTAGGGCAATCAAACTAAGTACTTAAACACAAGCCAGGTCAGCAACAATTAGCATTTAAAAGTAAGATCTCCAAGGGAGGAATTACAGCCTGATGTAAAAGAAAATCCTTATGGACATTCCTAGCTTACTAAACTAACCGACTATAATCAAAGATAAATAATAAACAAATTGTATTATTCACAACTAGTCCAAGGAAATATAAACAATACTTTATTATAAATAAAACACAACACATCCAAGCTGGTAAAAAATAGGTAATAAAATTCAGCATTCGAAAACAGCCAACTCTTGATGCAGTCAATAAAAAAAAAGCATTTGGCCTGGACATTAGCGGCCCTCGTAACCTATCTAACAAATTTGGAGAGTTGAAATATGTAAACTGTCTTGGTATAATAAGAGACTTCCGAACTTGCCTTAATCAATTTATTAGAGTATGTCTCAGCAATAAGGATATGCAAAGATTGAAAAGGCGCTACTTCCCGTCTCATCGTCTATCTCTTGAGTTTTCCTCCTCATTTTCCTTTTGTGCAGAAGCCATATGAAAATCAATTGATTTCTAGGTTCATTTACCACTTGAAAAGGGGGTAACTCCAGGAGCTCATAGTCTTGTTTTAATTTTGGATATACTAGTTCCTATGTTAATCTCGGTAATGTTATTGTGAGACATGCTAGTGGCCAAGCTTGCAAGTGAAGAGCATTCTCTGTTGTCTGAAACATGATGAAAACAATTAATATCAGTTGAAACTTCATTCACCCCCTCATAGTTTAAAGGAATCATACAGTATACCACACTATCCACATAAGTAATATGAGACTGATTAAAAGTGCTTACTTTAGTGAGTGGAGGGATATTAGGATCAAGAAAATCCACTCAGTAATCTGTCTCACAATCTAGTTGCCTTATAAAGTGACTAATATAGCAGTTTTGCATAGGTTTAGAAGGAGAAGGAACTTGAGTATGTAAAGATTGCAAGGTTCTGTGTGAGGTTTCTGATTCTGTAATGCACAGTGTATTGTACTTCCAAAACCCTTACTGAATGAAACACTATTAATATTAGATTGACTTTGAGGGTTTAGGTTTGGTTTGGCACCAGTGCATGAAGGACCAGAATCACTATTTTTAAGGGTGGATTCACTGGACTTCTAAATTTTAACAAAGGAAGCAACTGACATTAAGAGCTTGTGACCCTCAGTATGGCATATCATTTCCATGCTGAAGCCTTGTGATGGGCAGGAGTGGTCTCGAACTAGGGAATAATTTTTTTCCCTCAATTTGACTAGATTTCTCTCATTCTATTTCTATTACTTATTATTGCTTCATCCTCCTCCATATTTGTCAACTGTCTCCAACCTTGCTGTCAAAACTCTCTTACCCTTTACACTGTCTTCATTTTTTGTTGGGACACTATATAAGGGATTGAAATTTTTTAAACAAATTGTGAGAGCTGTGGTGGTTTTGCCAACTACCCGGTAATGTTATGACCATAGGAGCATCAGTATTCCCATACTGGCATACGGAACTTCTCTTGCACTGAAATTTAGCCCTCGGATTCCAGGAGTGGGCCAGGTTCATAGAGATACGCCTATCAACGTTCTGTCCAGTTTACCTGCCACTATGATTAAAGTGAGGATGATGTTATTCTTAAAATGCTCTCAGTCCCATCAAGCTTGTTGGGCTTACACTTGAGCCATTCTAACCATAGTGGTATCATCCGTTTGTGGTAGGGTAGGGAGTGGACATTTGGGAGTCAGCTCTCACAGATGTCATTGGTGGAGAAATTAATTCCATTATATAAAAGCTTAATGGGGATCTTCTTTAGGATTTTAGGCAGTTGATATTTTCTTTCCTTTAAAATTATTTTTTCCAAATATTCTTTCATTATTATTATTCTCTACTCTCTCCCCTTAGAAAAATAATGAGTTAACCTAATGTTCCCCTTACCCCTGGATCAAATGGCTAACCCCAGACACCGTTGATGATCTCTACCTGTTCAGATATAGAAAATTCTGTCATGTTTGGAAATTGAAAAGGACTACTCTTCAGATATACAAAAAAAAGTGATGGAAATATGAGGAAATTGAAAGTCACTCATTTATGGGATTTACCAATGACTTGTCATTATGAAATATTATGGATGACTTTTAAGCCTTATGGTAAGATTACTTAAAGATGAATTTCAGGGAAGATTATGGAATATGTAAAGTATGAATCTGCTTTATAAATCATGAAGAGGCTTTTAAAGTGATCTGTAAAGTTTAAAAAATTAAAAGGGATAATCTTGAAATACCTGTTTTATATTGCCCTAGTGACTGGCATCAAAATGAATCAATGGACCCCAAAGTAAACTTAATAAAAGAAAGAAAGCCTAAGCCACCAATCCAAATTATTGCAGTCTCGAAGGGAGAAGAATAAGATTATTTTAAGTTTAGCAAACTAATACTTCAGAAAGTAGGTACTATAAAATGGGAGACATTTACATATTTGGTGAGAAGTCCATTTTATTTTTGCCAAATCTGAAAGTCATTTATGGTTAGTAACATAAATATAGAAGAAAATTTAAAAGTGGATATCAAACCAAATTTTAATCTTAATTAATGGAATAGGGGTGATGTCTTTTACAAAGACCTTTATAAATTTAGTAAGGAGGAAATGTTAGAGATATGCCGTAAAGAAATATGGAAGGTCCATAAGAGTCCCAGAATCTCTATGATTATTTTAACAATTGAACACCATTATGTACTCTCACCTATACATTGAAAATGAGAGAATTCTAGTTTTTCTTAATAAACAGAAACATTTTCAGTGCTACAATTGCTCTAAATTTGGACATCCATCTGCAAAATCATAAAGATCTGGGACAATTTTTCAGATCTGAGCATGGACCCTGCACTTCTATTGCAAAGTGCAGTAATTGTAGAGAGAATATAATTGTCCCCAGAATCACAAAGCAACTAATAAGAAATGTCCTCAGTATGAAAAAGAAGAAGTAGCTGTTTAGAAGTCAGATGCAGAGCAAATCAGTGTGGGATATGCTAGGTGACTTCTAAGCAAAACTAAAGGTTACACCAGGGCCTTAAAATCTAAGGATGCAGGACATTCAGAGACAATTGCAACTCCACCTAGATCAGGTAATGTAAAGCATCTTCTTGCTGAATCACCTTCTAAGGCTATTACTTTGCCTCATAATTTAGATTTGGTGCCTGTCTGCCTGTCATAAAAAAGGCACCGCCTCCTTCTTCTGAATCTATCATACCTTGGATGACCAACCCAAGGTTTTCATCTCAGTAGCATCATTTCCAGATTGGAAGCACCTGTCATAAAGGAGGTACATATCCTAATAGCTACCCATCTTTCAATCGAAAAAGATGGAGACCACCAGCCCTTTCCCAACCAACGAGAAATGCAAAAATACCTAGTGCAAATAGGTACGATATTTTATCTGAAAAGATGATGATCCTTCAAAAAATTTTAATTTATCAAATATTAATGTCGAGGCTCACCATCCTCCTTGATAAATAAATAAGAAGGCTGCTAAGAAAAATATCAAGCCAAGCTTAGCATGACCTACTTTTTCAAAGAGATTGTCAGACTCCCATCAATTAAAAAACTTTAATAGGAAGACTTCTTGTAAGGAATCCTCCAAAAAGGGAACTTTTTATTTTTTCTTCAATATTATGGTGAAACTGTCGAAGTCTTGAGTGTTAAATATGAAGAACTGAAGCTTATATTTCATAACCACTCACCTGTTGTTGCATGTCTACAAGAAACAATGTGAGATGTTTTTACTCTTTGCCCTAAAGGGTCAACCATTTAAAGAACACCATGTACTCCTCAGGAAAGAGTCATGGTGGAAGTCTTGTGTATGTTCACTGTGACATTCCCTAAAAACACTTAAATCTACATAATACCTTACAATCAGTAACACTCAAATAGATTTAAGTAGGAAATATACCATATGTTCATTATATTTACCTCCCAAATGAGAGTATTTCATATGATGTTGTAGCTGAGATGTTAAAGCAATTCCCTCAACCATATCTTCGGGGTGATATGAACAGCAGACACCCATTATGGGTCAATGCTTAAGCAAATTCAAAGGGAAATCTGCTAGCATCACTAATAGAAAATGAAGATATTTGGATTCTAAACACAGGTGAACCCACTCACTTCCATATCCAGACAGGTACTTTGTCATGCATTGATCTTTCAATAGCAAGCTCTGACTGTGTGGCAGAATTTCACCAGAGAACATTGGATGCCTGGTATGCAAGTGATCATGCACCAATGTTAACTAAAACCAACAATGGTCTACCTAAATACTTAGCAAAGTACTGTAGTTGGTAATGCAGATGAATTAGAAAATGTTGGTGATGCCATTGATTTACTTAATGGAAGCCTTCACACAACTGGAGTGCATTCCATCCCACAAATGACAAGTCCCTTGGTGGTCATCAGAAGTTCAAGTGTTACACAGATCTACTAGAATTACATTAACAACTCTAGTTTTGAGGAAAGTTCAAAAAATTTCTGGCAAATATACTCCAAATTCTTCATCAGTGTTGAAAATTAATCATCAATATATTACATACCTTTGGAAATGAGTAATTCACTAGCTAATCATTTTGATAAAGTACACCAAAAGTTACTGTTATAAGTATCCTGGACCAGGGTTTGATTCCTGGCCAGTCAGAAGCTATTGTTCCACCTGGAGCTCTGATCCTGATGTTGGTAAGAGAATCCAGACATTAATGTATCAAAATATGTGGCTTATTTGTATATGGAGAACACGTCTAAAAGTGCAAAATTTATCATTAATCAAACGCCAAGTACAAACATACCAATTAGCTACGATGGTAAAGATGGGTTGATTTCAATTCCAAGTACAAAAAACCTGAGTTCGACAGAAACAAGTACAGAAGAATTGTCATTAACTTTTATCTTTCTTCGTGGCTAAGTGGTAGGTCACTATTGTTGCAAGTTTCCTCTACCTGGGTTTGATTCCTTGCTGGTCAGAAGCTATTGTCTTTGATTGGTTCCGCCATGCTCTGATCCCGAGGTCGGTAAGAGAATCCAGACATTAATATATCAAAATATATGGCTTATTTGAATATATATATATATATATGTATATATATATAATATATATATATATATATATATATATATTATATATACTGTGTATATAAATATATATATATATATACTGTATATATATATATATATATATATATATATATATATATATATATATACATACTAAATATATATATATATATATATATATATATATATATATATATATATATATCTATCTGTCTATTTATCTGTTTATATATCTATCTGTCTATATATGTATGTATATATATATATATATATATATATATATATATATATATATATATATATATATATATATATATATGTATGAAAAAGCAGGATTTAGAAAAGGTAGAAGTTGCACTGACCAAATTTTCATTTTGAGACATGTTGTACAGCAATGTGTAGAATATAGAAATCCCCATTTGATGTTATTTGTGGACTATTAAATAGCCTTTGATAGTGTGCACCGGCCAATTTAGTGGAGAGTCCTGCGTTATTATGGAATTCCTCTCAAATATGTAAATTTGATTAAGTCTGTTCATGAACATAGCAAGTGCAAAGTTAATGTTAATGGAGTTTTATCAAATGAGTTTCCAGTGAACAGCAGAGTACTCCAAGGGAATGTGTTGTCACCTATGTTGTTTATCCTCCTCATGGACTTTGTAATGTGTAGAACAGTCAGAGATGGTGGAGAAGGATTGGACTGGATTGGTGACAGAAATTTAGCAGACCTAGAGTATGCGGATGATGCTGTCCTTGTTAACACCACAGGATTTGCAATGCTTGCTTACCAGAATTCATGAAATATCACACGAGGTAGGGTTGAAGATAAATAGAAGAAAGACAGAGATGATGAGAATGGAGTATGCAATGGAAGATGAAATATCATTGGAAGGAGAGAGGATTAATGAGGTTAAATCATTTAAGTATTTATGAACAATGATTTCCAGTACAGGGTCTTTAGAATTAGAGTTTAGTGAAAGATTGAAAAAAGCAATTTTCAATATTTAACTTAGCCGGTGATTATATAAGCTGCAACTCTGTTGCTCGACAGAAAACTCTACGTTAAAAATCCGCCAGCGATCGCTATGCAGGTAGGGGGTGTACTTCAACAGCGCCATCTGTCGTGCAGGTACTCAGTACTCAATGTAAACAAAGAACTCAATTTTCTCTCTGTCGGGCTACCGGCAAGACCTACTAATTCGCTGTGCTAACTGGATTTGTTTTCACAACTATTGGTGAAGTACACTATTCTAGTTTTGAGCTTTCGCTATGCAGGTGTTTTATCTTCATCTCAAAACTTGAAATCGTTTTGGATAGATTTAATTATGGTGACAAAGAGAGTATGGACTTTCTTTCACTTTTAAATGGCCGACCCTTCCCTTAGACGGAAGTGTGTTTAGGCTTTTAGTAATTATCTTATCACGTTATAGATTTTCCTCTATATATTTTATATCTCTCCGCCTTTATTAGGCCTCTTCGATTAACTTTCCATTTTTTATAAACATATAAAATACATTTTAATGCTTTGTTTATATAGACTTTTCCTGAGAGTAGGCGGTCCTAACTTGGAAACCGAAGTTAATCAACATTGAGCCCTTTATATCGTCTTTAGCTTTTAAAGGATTTAAAACTTTTTAAATGTAATATTTTATGAAAGAATTTCTTTGATAGTCTTCGTACTGTTTTCAAAGATGAACTAACGTTTAGTTTTTTTTTTTTTTTTTATGCTACGCAGTTGTTGACGTTCAGGACGTTCAACATGCGCTCTATCGTTACGATAGAGAGAGAGTGTATCACGGTTTCACTTTGCAGTAAGAGTAAATCGATTCTGACGTTTTGTTCATTCTTTCTTAGCTTAAATGTTTTAAATTCTAATTTAAAGGAACTTTTTATTTGAAAAACCTTTCAGTTTTTCCCTTTAGTCAAATAACATGTTTTTTTGACGATATATAATTGGGATCTTCTCTTAGGTGCGAAATCAAGAGAGAAAGAGAGAGAGAGATAGAGACGGAGGGAGAGAGAGGAGAGAAAACGTTCCGTTCAAGCGGGTAACGTTGTTCTCGTGTTACTCTCGTCCCTAGTCACTGTACGGGGAGGAAGGATAAAACGTTTTTAGGTTTTTATTCTCGTCCCCAGGCTATGTGCGGTGAGAGATTGAAAACGTAGTTATATGAACTAGTGTTTAGTCTCTTTCCCAGCCACTGATTTTTCTTTTTATCTTAAAATATGTTTTCTGTTTTTTGCTGGTATTATGAGCTTGCATTATACGACTAATTTCGCAATTACTACCTTTTAATGAAGGGTAGAATTGCGTGTTTCAGGTAGAAATAAGTGCAAAACAGAAAATCGAAGTGATAAAGTGATATGCGCTAAGTGTTACAGTGTTGCGTCCGAGGCGCAAAGTGTTACAGTGTTGCGTCCGAGGGTTCGTCTGTTCGTGCCTGTCGTTCACCTAGTCCGGGACCTCTTGCAAGCTCCCAAGCCCAGGGGAGAAGTAATGTCAAAAGACTTATGGGTTCGAGAGGCCTTGACCAACGAACAGACGTTTTCCCTCTATGGTATCGGGTGTTTCTTACCAAGATCTCCCCTACCATAAGACGAGAGAGACGTTGTTTCTCCTCGCCATCCGTAGGCTTTTCGCATAAGAAACCTGTCACAAGGTTTCGAAGCCCTTAAGCGAAAGTCAGTCCTTTCAGGACAGGTCCAGCGTCCTGGTTACAGCCATTAGGACAGCTCTGACCCTATGCAGTCATCGTATAACTGCTCGCCGCCTAACAAAAGCGTAACACAGACTCCGAAAGTCTTTTTTTTTTAAGGCAAAGTGTTGCGGTCACAGACGTTACCCTCGTCTATTACCACAACCATTTCCGTTGATCCTTAAGGGGTTGTATGGCAAAACATGCAGTATATGCTTGCCTCCCTTATGGAAGACTATTCTGCCGATTAGTCCGTTGAGTCTAGCCGTTTATCTCATCGATATCCTGGCTTTCAGCCAACCTAACGTTCCTTTGTGCTTACTGTTGACGTTGGCGTAGCTTAGTCACGTCAGTCAGGTTGTTTTGAACCACACTCGATGCGGTCTCGTGTGGTTTTTCAGCCGCATTTGGACGTTAGGCCACTGGCTGATGCTCCTGTTGACGTTCTAGACGTTCACTAACAATCGGAGTTGACTTGTTTTGACGCTGTGCGTCAACCTCCGCATTCTAGAGCTGTTTTGACTGCTCAGTCTAGGCAGTCAAAGCAGTCTCGAGTGGACGCTGTACGTCCTCACGCACCTGTTGTGGTTGACAGTTCAGTTGTTGACAGTTCACAGACTGTCAAGCAGTTACATGACGCTGCGTTCTGGTCCGCTACTAATGCACCAGTGAGAGACTCAGCTTTTATCGGACAAGGTTCCTGTAGATGAGGAAGTTACTGTTCTCCCTCCTACTGATATTCCCTTGAGGACTCTGTCAGATGGAGAGGAGCCTTAAGCTGCTTAGCCTCCTATGGACTTTAATTAAATCATGATGATTTTTTTTAAGGATCTTCGTCCGGATCTTGTAACTGCTGCTCCTCGTTCGCCTAAACGTCAGAGCTTACACTAGGCCTAGCTACTTCGAAGCCGTTGTTTTTAAGCTAGTGCTCTCTCGCTCTCCTAGAGAGCGTTACGTTGGCTAGGCGACTGGTTTATCACCAGGAGGAGTTTGGGGGATACAGCCTTTGCTTTCCCTTCTTTTAAACTGGTTTATAGAGCGAGAGTGTGATATGACACGAGAGAAGTTCTCGGCTTGGGAGTTCATGCCTCTGCCCAGATAGACTTCTCAATTCTGGTAGACTCTCCCTGGCGCCTAGCCAGGAGACGCTCCAAGTTGTTTACAGGTCATCTTCTCAGCTGTTGTCGAGCCTTTGAAGTTTTTGCGGTACTATTATGTCACGCATAACAAGGCTTTCAGGGATGGTAAACGGTTCCGCCTCAGTCGCTAACCCCGTCTGTTGCCACACCTGCTCCCGTAGACCCTAAATGGGCTTTGCTGCAAGACATGCAGTCCAAGCTTGCGTCCTTGATAGAGGACTTAAATGCGGAGAAGAACCTTCTGGCCAACAACCTTCCAACCGGTCGGTTGTGCGCCCTGTTGACGCTGAGGTAACCTACTCGCGTCTGCCAGTTGAGGTGGTTCCTCCACCGATGCGACCCAGTGTGGGTTGCCAGCCGCACGTTGACGTTAAGCGACGCTCGGAGGTGGTTGTTGACGTTCAGGACGTTCAACAACCAGCAGAGGTGACTTGTTGTGACGCAGTGCGTCAACCTCAGCAACCCGGTAGGGTGTTGACTGCACAACCCAGATGGTCTAGACAGTTTCGGGTTGACGCTGTGCTTCCTCGCGCACCCATGGTTGTTGACAGTTCACAGACTGTGCAGCAGTTCCATGATATTGCGTCCGGCTCCGTCACGCATCCACCAGTGCGACCGGATTCAGCGAGTCAGACGTTGCCCACTCCGTTGCCGTTTCCTCATCAGTTTCGGATGAGGAACCCTCTGATGAGGACGTTGCTGAACAAGACGATCAGCCCCCAGCCCTGCTATCCATCCAGAAGATGCTGAAGAAGGAACGCTGCTCAGTCAGGCTGTGGATGAGTCTGGTAGGGACGCTGTCATCCGTGGATCAATTTGTGTCACTAGGAAGACTACACCTCCGTCCTCTTCTATACCATCTAGCTTTTCACTGGAAAAAGGACAAGACGCTAGAAGCGGTCTCGATCCCGGTTTCCGAAAAGATAAAGTCTTGTCTGACTTGGTGAAAGGACTATATCAACCTAAGAGAGGGTCTTCCCCTGACTGTTCAGACTCCCAACCACGTTCTCTTCTCGGACGCATCGGACGTAGGCTGGGGTGCGACATTAGACGGTCGGGAATGCTCGGGAATATGGAACTCGAGTCAAAGGACAATGCATTTCAACTGCAAGGAGCTACTGGCAGTACGTCTGGCCTGGAAAAGCTTCAGGTCTCTCCTTCAAGGCAAAGTGGTGGAGGTGAACTCGGACAACACCACGGCTTTGGCGTACATCTCCAAGCAAGGAGGGACCTGCTCTCTGACGTTGTACGAGATCGCAAGGGACCTCCTCACCTGGTCAAAAGGTCTAGACCAGTGATTCTCAAACTGGGTGCCGTGGCACCCTGGGGTGCCATAGACAGCGCCTAGGGGTGCCGCAAAATTGTCATGAGTTTTGTCTTGGCTAAATCGTCTTAATGAACCTTTGAAAAAAAAAAGGTTTCAAAAGTGTTCATATAATTATCAGTGTAGGTAGGAAGTTACATGCTCAAACATTTCTTGCAAATATAGGTTGATATTTCCTTTTCTATACTTGTACAATACTACTACTACTACTACTACTACTACTACTACTACTACTATTCCTAATAATAATAGTAATAGTAATAATAAATAATGATATTAATATAACAACAATAACAACAACAACAAAAATAGTAATAAAAAAGTGTAACAGTCGACTCTGTTCATACTCATTTTCTTTGTTTATACTTGTTGCCTGACCGATACGTGTTCGGTTCTCGTCGGCTTTGTATAACCCCAGTTTTCCACTCCCGAGTCAGTGAGGCATAATACCTCAAGGCATAAGTTCTTTGCTGTTTCTGGGGTTATATCACCGTTGTTTCGAACACTATCGTGCTTCTAACATACCGTACGATGGATAAGTTTGTCATTAAGAAGAGAAGACACGAAGTTAGTGGTGAGGGTGAAGAAAGAGACGAATTTGGGTTTGTGAGCGAAAAGGATTTGGCCATTCCAACAAGTAAATCAACTTAAAAAAAGGCAAGAAAAATCGCTCCTTCTTGGATAATTATTTAAGTTTTGGATTCTTCTGATGTGGTGATGAAGTTACTCCCAGGCCTTTATGTGTTATTTGTGGTGATAAATTAGCTAATGAAGCAATGGTACCCAGTAAATTAAAGAGGCATTTAACTCTGAAACATAATCATCTTGCTAACAAGCCTCGGTTCTACTTTGAAGGACTTTTAAGAGAGCAAAAACAACAGAGTGCGATGCTTTCTAAGAAAGTCAAAGTTGCTGATAAAGCACAAGAGGCCAGTTACTTAGTTGCAGAGTGAGTTGTTAAAAGCATGAAACCTCATACAATAGCAGAGACACTGATTCTACCTGTATGTAGTGCCATAGTAAAAACAATGTTTGGAAGAGAAGCAGAAAAAGAAGTGTGGAAAATTCCCGTTTCGGATAGTACCATTAGCAGACGGATTCATGATATGTCAGCAGACATAGAGGAAACTGTATGTACATCTATGAAGAAAAGCGAAATGTTTGCACTTCAGGTAGATGAGTTCACAGACATTGGAGGTATGGCTCAATTACTGGTATTCGTTCGGTACATTCATGATATTAAAATAGTGAACCAATTCTTTTGTTGTAAAGAACTTAAGGAAACTACAACAGGCAATGGTATTTTACCTACATGAAGTGAGTACTTAAAATCAGTTGGTTTGACCTGGCAATCGTGTGTTGGGATTTGTACAGATGGGGCACCTGCCATGATTGGCTCAATCAAAGGATTTGTCATTAGTGAAGAGAGAAAACAGCAGTGTAATAACAACACATTGCTTTCTTCATCGTAAAGCGTTGGTTGCAAAGACAATTAGCAATTATTTAAAATCTGTACTGGAAAAAATTGTAAAAATGGTGAACTTTATAAAAAGTCGACCGCTGAAGTTTTGTCTGTTTACTAAGCTTTGTGAAGAGCTTGAGGAAAAACATTTGAACCTTCTTCTACATACGGAAGCACGATGGCTGTCCAGAGGGAAAGTATTGTCATGAGCATGAGAACTGAAGAAAGAGATGCTTACTTTTTTCACTCTTGAACAACAAGAGGAATTCTGTGATTTACTGGCAGATGACACTTGGTGTGCAAAATTGTCTTACTTAGCTGATATCTTTGAACTTTTAAACAAGGTAAATGCCAGCATGCAAGGAAAATCAGAAAATGTTTTATCTTCCACTGTTAAAATTAAAGCGCTGAAAGAAAAACTGCAACTGTGGGGTGGCAAAGTAAAAGAAGGTAATTTGGACATGTTCTCACATGTTGCAGTAGCAGCAAACAGTGGTGAGATAATACCCATTAATTCTGAGCATCTTGCAGTACTGGAAAAACAACTTCAGAACTATTTCCCAGAGATATGCACTGAAAACTGGATAAGAAACCCATTTGTTGCATCTATATCTACCCAATCTCAGCTTACCCTCATGGAAGAAGAACAGTTATTGGAATTGCGTCATGATCGTAATCTAAAGTTATTGCACATGCAGATGTCTTTTGACGAATTCTGGGTTCAGATCATGACTAAGTATCCTCATGTTGCCAAAAAAGCTCTGGTAATGTTAATCCAGTTCTCTACTTCTTACCAATGTGAGTTGGAGTTTTCTGCTCTAGCAAACATTAAAACTAACAAAAAGGAAAGGCTGAAAACTCTTGAGGAAGAAATGAGAGTATGTTTGTCCCCCATTCTACCCAATGTGAAACGGATCTGTCAGTCACATCAAGCACACACATCTTACTAAAATAGGTGTTTTTTTCTTCTTTTGCTTAAGGGTGATTACCATTTTCTTTTTATTTAGTCTGCATTCATAACTTTTCTTCAAATCTTCTAATATGCTCTTTGTATTTCTGCATTGTACGGTGGTGCTGGATTTGGTTTGATTATAGATGATAATAAAAATAATAATAATAATGTCTAGTGTTTTATATAGCGACGTTTCTCCTTAATGGATTCAAAGCCCCTAGTACATTAATTATATTCATCAAATAAGTTAATTCATGAGATATGGTGGGGTGGTGAAGAAGGGGTGCCACAGTAATGGTTACATCAGTTTAGGGTGCCATCAACTGAAAAAGATTGAGAACTACTGGTCTAGACATATCACTAGTAACGAGGTTCATCCAAGGCAACTTGAATGTCATGGCAGATTGTCTCAGTCGGAAGGGACAAATAATTCCAACAGAATGGACCCTCCACAAGGATGTATGCAAGAGATTTTGGGCCACCTGGGGCCAGCCAACCATAGATCTCTTCGCAACCTCGATGACCAAGAGGCTCCCAATATTTTGCTCACCAATCCCGGACCCAGCAGCAGTTCATATAGATGCCTTTCTCCTAGATTGGTCACATCTAGATCTATATGCATTCCCTCCGTTCAAGATTGTCAACAAGGTACTGCAGAAGTTCGCCTCTCACGAAGGGACAAGGTTGACGCTAGTTGCTTCCCTCTGGCCCGCGAGAGAATGGTTCACCGAGGTACTTCGATGGCTAGTAGACGTTCCCAGAACACTTCCCCTAAGGGTGGACCTTCTACGTCAGCCACACGTAAAGAAGGTACACCAAGGCCTCCACGCTCTTCGTCTGACTGCCTTCAGACTATCGAAAGACTCTCGAGAGCTAGAGGCTTTTCGAAGGAGGCAGCCAGAGCGATTGCTAGAGCAAGGAGAACATCCACCCTTAGAGTCTACCAATCGAAGTGGGAAATCTTCCGAAACTGGTGCAAGTCAGTATCCGTATCCTCGACCAGTACCTCTGTAACTCAAATAGCTGACTTCCTCTTATATCTGAGGAAAGAACGATCTCTTTCAGCTCCCACTATCAAGGGTTACAGAAGCATGTTGGCATCAGTCTTCCGTCACAGAGGCTTAGATCTTTCCAACAATAAAGATCTACAGGACCTCCTAAAGTCTTTTGAGACCACGAAGGAGCGTCGTTTGGTTACACCTGGTTGGAATTTAGACGTGGTACTAAGATTCCTTATGTCAGACAGGTTCGAACCGCTACAATCAGCCTCCCTGAAAGATCTCACCTTAAAGACTCTTTTCCTGGTATGCTTAGCCACAGCTAAAAGAGTCAGTGAGATTCATGCCTTCAGCAAGAACATCGGATTCTCATCCGAAACGGCTACATGTTCTACAACTTGGTTTTCTAGCCAAAAACGAGCTGCCTTCTCGGCCTTGGCCAATATCGTTCGATATTCCAAACTTATCGTATGGTTGGAAATGAACTAGAAAGAGTCTTATGCCCTGTAAGAGCTCTTAAGTTCTATTTAAAACGAACTAAACCTTTACGAGGCCCGTCTGAAGCTTTATGGTGTTCAGTTAAGAAACCATCTTTGCCTATGTCAAAGAATGCTTTATCCAATTTTATCAGACTGTTAATACGAGAAGCTCATTCCCATCTGAATGAGGAAGACCAAGCTTTGCTGAAGGTAAGGACACACGAAGTTAGAGCTGTCGCAACTTCCGTGGCCTTTAAACAAAATAGATCTCTGCAAAGTATAATCGACGCAACCTATTGGAAAAGCAAGTCAGTGTTCGCGTCTTTTTATCTTAAGAATGTCCAGTCTCTTTACGAGAACTGCTACACTCTGGGACCATTCGTAGCAACGAGTGCAGTAGTGGGTGAGGGCTCAACCACTACAATTCCCTAATTCCATAACCTTTTTAATCTTTCTCTTGAAATGTTTTATTATTGTTTTTGGGTTGTCCGGAAGGCTAAGAAGCCTTTCGCATCCTACTTGATTTGGCGGGTGGTCAAAGTCATTTCTTGAGAAGCGCCTAGATTAGAGGTTTTAATGAGGTCCTGTTGTATGGGTTGCAACCCTTGATACTTCAGCTCCTAGGGGTCGCTCAGCATCCTAAGAGGATCGCGAGGCTCCGTAAGGAAGACGTACTTAAAAAGGCAGAGTAATTGTTCAAGTCGACTTCCTTACCAGGTACTTATGTATTTTAAGTTTGTTATTTTGATAACTGCTAAAATGAAATAAAAAATCCTTAGCTCATAATAATGTAAACATTTATTGCTGGTCTCTACCCACCCCCCTGGGTGTGAATCAGCTTATATAATCACCGGCTAAGTTAAATATTGAAAAATGTTATTTTTATAATAAAATAAATTTTTGAATATACTTACCCGGTGATTATATATTAAAGGACCCTCCCTTCCTCCCCAATAGAGACGCAGTGGACCGAGGAGAAAATTGAGTTCTTTGTTTACATTGAGTACTGAGTACCTGCACGACAGATGGCGCTGTTGAAGTACACCCCCTACCTGCATAGCGATCGCTGGCGGATTTTTAACGTAGAGTTTTCTGTCGAGCAACAGAGTTGCAGCTTATATAATCACCGGGTAAGTATATTCAAAAATTTATTTTATTATAAAAATAACATATCAGACAATTGCTAGGTTAAGTAAAATTTGGAAATCAAATTGCCTAGAATTTCATATAAAAATCAGAGTATATATCAGTTTAGTGAGATTGGTGTTACTCTATGGACATGAGTCATGGTATGACAATGAAACAATCTCCAACAGATTTACTGTAGTAGATTTGAGAATAAAGCCCTCAGAAGGATATTGGGAGTTAAATGGCAGGATAGGATTAGAAATGAAACTATAAGAGAGATTACTCGAGTACCATATGTGGATGAAATCATGATGAGGGGTAGATGGAGGTGGTTAGGGCATGCTCTTCGCACTCCCCATGAGAAATTAGTTCACCAAACGTTTAACTGGGCTCTGACTGTGTGGCTGAATTTCACCAGAGAACATTGGATGCCTGGTATGCAAGTGATCATGCACCAATGTTAACTAAAACCAACAATGGTCTACCTAAATACTTAGCAAAGTACTGTAGTTGGTAATGCAGATGAATTAGAAAATGTTGGTGATGCCATTGATTTACTTAATGGAAGCCTTCACACAACTGGAGTGCATTCCATCCCACAAATGACAAGTCCCTTGGTGGTCATCAGAAGTTCAAGTGTTACACAGATCTACTAGAATTACATTAACAACTCTAGTTTTGAGGAAAGTTCAAAAAATTTCTGGCAAATATACTCCAAATTCTTCATCAGTGTTGAAAATTAATCATCAATATATTACATACCTTTGGAAATGAGTAATTCACTAGCTAATCATTTTGATAAAGTACACCAAAAGTTACTGTTATAAGTATCCTGGACCAGGGTTTGATTCCTGGCCAGTCAGAAGCTATTGTTCCACCTGGAGCTCTGATCCTGATGTTGGTAAGAGAATCCAGACATTAATGTATCAAAATATGTGGCTTATTTGTATATGGAAAACACGTCTAAAAGTGCAAAATTTATCATTAATCAAACGCCAAGTACAAACATACCAATTAGCTACGATGGTAAAGATGGGTTGATTTCAATTCCAAGTACAAAAAACCTGAGTTCGACAGAAACAAGTACAGAAGAATTGTCATTAACTTTTATCTTTCTTCGTGGCTAAGTGGTAGGTCACTGTTGTTGCAAGTTTCCTCTACCTGGGTTTGATTCCTTGCTGGTCAGAAGCTATTGTCTTTGATTGGTTCCGCCATGCTCTGATCCTGAGGTCGGTAAGAGAATCCAGACATTAATTTATAAAAATATATGGCTTATTTGAATATATATACAGTATATATATATATATATATATATATATATATATATATATATATATATATATATATATATATATACATGTATATATATATATCTATCTTTCTATCTAGCTATCTATCTATATATACATACATACGTATATATATATATATATATATATATATATATATATATATATATATATATATATATATGAACAAGCAGGATTTAGAAAAGGTAGGAGTTGCACTGACCAAATTTTCATTTTGAGACATGTTGTACAGCAATGTGTAGAATATAGAAATCCCCATTTGATGTTATTTGTGGACTGAAATAGCCTTTGATAGTGTGCACTGGCCAATTTTGTGGAGAGTCCTACGTTATTATGGAATTCTTCTTAAATATGTAAATTTGATTAAGTCTGTTCACGAACATAGCAAGTGCAAAGTTAATGTTAATGGAGTCTTATCAAGTGAGTTTCCAGTGAACAGCGGAGTACTCCAAGGGAATGTGTTGTCACCTATGTTGTTTATCCTCCTCATGGACTTTGTAATGTGTAGAACAGTCAGAGATGGTGGAGAAGGATTGGACTGGATTGGTGATAGGAATTTAGCAGACCTAGAGTATGCGGATGATGCTGTCCTTGTTAACACCACAGGATTTGCAATGCTTGCTTACCAGAATGCATGAAATATCACACGAGGTGGGGCTGAAAATAAATAGAAGAAAGACAGATGTGATGAGAACGGAGTATGCAATGGAAGATGAAATATCATTGGAAGGAGAGAGGATTAATGAGGTTAAATCATTTAAGTATTTAGGAACAAAGATTTCCAGTACAGGGTCTTTAGATTTAGAGTTTAGCGAAAGATTGAAAAAAGCAATTCAGACAATTGCTAGGTTAAGTAAAATTTGGAAATCAAATTGCCTAGAATTTCATATAAAAATCAGGGTATATATCAGTGTAGTGAGTTCGGTGTTACTCTATGGACATGAGTCATGGTATGACAATGAAACAATCTCCAATAGATTTAGTAGATCTGAGAATAAAGCTCTCAGAAGGATATTGGGAGTTAAATGGCAGGACAGGATTAGAAATGAAACTATAAGAGAGATTACTCGAGTACCATATGTGGATGAGATCATGATGAGGGGTAGATGGAGATGGTTAGGGCATGCTCTTCGCACTCATCAAGAGAAATTAGTTCACCAAACGTTTAACTGGGCTCCACAAGGTACTAGAAGAATTGGAAGACCCAGGCCTATATGGCTTAGGACTATAAAGCGTTGTATTAGTACTTTATTATCTTTGTAATTTGTCTCTTAAATAGATTGATCCACCGTGGACTCTCATTCACATTTTTTAAATTATGTACGCAGAGGTTGAATAAAATCACAGTGGCCCTATTTTTTTTTTTTTTTTTTGCATTCATAAGGCATACGATATTACTTGGAGGTATTCAATACAAAAACCTTTACATCATGATGGTTTCTGAAGACACCGTCCTATTTTTATTAGTAATAATATTTGTGGAATAACATTCCAATCTTGCATAGAATATTTTCATTCTGAATTTTACAACCTTGACTAGTGCGGCTTAGGGTACTGTTATAAGTGGATTCTCTTTACATTGGCTATTAATGGGATTGTTGCTCAAATGCCGCAGAGAGTGCTAAGTAGCCTCTTCATGAACTACTTTGCAAAATACTACTCATCAAACAATCTTTGTCGCCTACAAAGAATTCTAAATAACTCCATTCAAAAAATAGAAGTTTGAACTACATCTGTTTGTTTCACACTTTCTGCAGAAAAAACAAGTAATTTTGTTTTACAAGAATATTAGAGGGTAACAAAACTAGAATATAAATCTTACATTGACCAATGCTCAAGTCCAATTTTCAGATAAGGTAAAATGCTTTGGACTAATATTCGACAGGCAAGGAGGAACGATGAGAGAAAAATCCCCCTTTGTTTCTATTTTTTGTGGGCTAGCTCACAAAATTTGGGAAGCTTCATGGTATATAGATAGAGACAATATATCCACTTTTAGCTCCAACAGCAAGTGTTCAAACCTTTTATTGTTTTCTTCTAAATCTTGACATTAGTCAACACCCAGTGGTTCTGAATGCTGATGCTGATCTTCAGCTTCTGCTCCAATGGGGTGCTCACTTTGATTTTTTTTCTCCTTAGGTTTGGGCTTTGGTTTGTTGATGACAGGGTTAACAAGAGCTTTAAAGAAACCTTTTTTTCAGATTGGACTCGGTAAGCCTTAATAATTAAATTAATTTGCAATGGAGTAGCTGTCACTGAACCCATATTCTTATCTACCCAATCCTGTTTTTCTATAAGTGCCTTTTCAACCTTTTCAGCCCATGGGAATAACTTGCCATAATATTTATCAGTCCTGCTAAATTGGAATTTACTGTATTTCTACGTACTGTAGTTTTCACCGTCCTTGCTTAGACGGTTCTCTTTTCTAGTATCTAAAGCTAAAAAACACACTCAGATACTGGTCTTCATAGATTTCAGTAGTAACTAGTTTTTTCAAACTACCCTACTGTGTGTAGATGTTGCATAAACCTGAAATAAAATAAACCAGGTAAGACATTTAGGTTGCTGAGTGAGCTTCAAATACAGTTATGAAAAATACACACAATCTCTAAGAAATATATTTTTTAAATAATTTGTATTTTTCAGAACTATTATTTATATTGTAACTTACTATACCTATAGTTACAATATGATACTACATTTAGGTATTCAATAATAAAATCATTACACCATAATGGCTTTCAAGGACACTTTTTTTTTTCATTATAAATATTATCGGTGAAAGAACATAACAAACTCACATAGAGAATGTTTATTCTGAATCTTACAACCTTGACTGGTGTGCTCAAGTGCAGTGTTTTAAGTGGATTGTCCTTACATTAGTGATTAATGGCATAGTTGTTCAAATCCCCCAGGGAGTGGAAAGTAGCCTTTATGTAGACTACTTTGCAAAATACTACTCATAAAACAATCTTTGTCTCCTTCAAAGAATTCTAAATAACTCTATTAAAAAAATAGAAGTTTGAACTGCATCTGTTTGTTTCAGACTTTCTTCAGAAAAAAACTCAAGCCAGCATTATGTTTTACAAGGATATTAGATGGAAAGACAACCAAGATATAAAACTCACATTGTGCAATGCTCAAATCCAATTTTCAGAGAAAGTAAAATGTTCGGGACTAATATTTGACATACATTTGAATTGGAAAGCACACATCTTACATCAAATCTAGATGTAATAATGCTCTCAACCTATTGATATAGTTGTGTCATACAATATAAGGTACAAAGAGATAAACTCTACTGATGAATCTATAAAGCATAAGTCATTTTAGAATACATAATTTTAGCCTGGTATATCGAGAATAAATTATGTTGGCTCAGGATCTGAAGCATACACACTCGAGGTCTGAGACTTTGTAGTAGAGCCTTAGATCTCCCAATATGTCATTTTTGTTTTTGAAAATGGGTAGCCATCTTTGTCCTTTCACCAAGAATTTGCAATAATGGCAAGCTCATCAAAGATCCTATCTATTAATTCTCCAACAAACAACCTCTTCAATCAAAGAAATGTATTTATGAACTATCATGAACCACCATTCCCCATAAAAGCAAATATGCTACTACAATTTACAGACATCAGAATGAACATTATTCAACCAGCTCTATTTCCTCTACTTTGGTTAAAAGAAAAAAAAAATGTTCTCATCTTTTTTTTTTTTTTATTTATCCAAAAATATAACTATACTCCTAGTCACCATAGACACACGAATTGAAACATATTTAAAGAAAATGACTTCATTATGCTATATGTACTGATGGCTTTAACCCTGGATAGGTACGGTCCTCGGACACCCCTTTAAGGGTATACTCGGACGCGAACGACCCCGACGCCAAAAAAAATTCTTGAAAAATCAGTTTTTGCAGTAACCTCCTTTTTTCTTTTGCCAAAAAAAACTTCAATGAATGCTTAAAACAACTGTAAAGATAAATACTACTCATCTGCAGAAAAACTATTTATTATAAATATTTTAAAAAATTAAGTAGAAAAAAAAAAAGACCTGACATAAAAATTCATAAAAAAAAAGTTTATACATATATACACAAATCCTTTTAGGAATTGATTCTTGAATGTTTAGGACACATCTTGATGTATTTTGGATGAAGTCAGACCCATGGAGGTGAAGATCTGAAATGAGAAAAAAAGGGTAACTTTTTTTGGCCAAAAAAAATTGTCCAAATTTCATGAATTTTTTTGGGTACCCAAATGAAATAGGAAGTGGCTAATTTTTTTAGGGAATAAACATATGTTATCCTAAAATAGAAATATGTAAAAAAATCTTCATTATTTTGTAAATTACATTTATATCAGGGGCCATATCTAAAGGTAATTTTTTGAGTACTTGGAAATTTCGTAAAAAAATACATATATTTAATATATAATATGATATTTATGCAGGTAAAAATATACCAAAATATCACAAATTCTATAGGGAACAAGAATATATATAGATAGGGCAGCTTACGCTTCGGATATGTCCACAAAATGGCCGCCAACCACACTGACTCAGACTCCCTAATCTGCCACTTGAAATGTAGGAAGGGTATGTCAATTTCAAGGTGTTATTTACTAATCTAATTATTATTGGATATGCATAAAAATTGTATGGTGGGTTGCTGGATAATTGTTGATTATTTTACGGCTATAAAATTAAAATTCTGACCCAAAAAATTTTTTTGAAGGGAAATAAAATCGAAAAAAAAAATGTAAAACAATATTTTAGCTAAAAAAATTTGATGATATTCAATCAAAAAAAAAAGTAAACAAAATTTTCCGACAAAAAAACATCTAGAGGAATCATTACTCTGTGATAGTTCCTTAGTACGTAGTAATTTTGAAAGAATTGGGAAAAAACGAAAAAATGGCAATCACCGGAAAATCGAACACATACCTATATATACGCCATATCTGGCTAAAAAAAAAATAGGCATGGGTAGCCAGATCATCTAGAAACACTTAACAACACTATAAAAATATAAGTTTTGCGGCACTACTTGCCAATTCCTTACGGTAACATGACTAAGCAAAAAAATGCAAAACAAATAAAAAGGGGCACTCATGGAAAAATGGCCATTCTAATATACGGCATTTCAGAAAAAAAAATTTCAGCCACGTGCTAGGCAAACCATCAAGGCATATTTTCCGACAAATAAACATATAAATGAAATATTACTCTGTGATAGTTCCTTAGTACGTAGTAATTTTGAAAGAAATGGGAAAAAACGAAAAAATGGCAATCACAGGAAAATCGAACACATACTTATATATACGCCATATCTGGCTAAAAAAAAAATAGGCATGGGTAGCCAGATCATCTAGAAACACTTTCCAACACTATAAAAATATAAGTTTTGCGACACTACTTGCCAATTCCTTACGGTAACATGACTAAGCAAAAAAATGCAAAACAAATAAAAAGGGGCACTCGCGGAAAAATGCCCAACATTCTAATATACGGCATCTCAGATAAAAAAAAAGACATGCACGTGTTAGCCCAACCATCAAGGCACACTTTCAAACACATAAACATGAAAAAAAATCAATAATATACGGCAATTCCTTACTACGTAGTAAATTTTTACAAATATTGAAAAAAAAACAGAAATTGGCAACCGCAGTTAAATACCCAATATACCAATAACTACGTCGTATCTGACAAAAACAAAATCACGCATGGGTAGCCAGATCATCTAGACACACTTTCCAACATTAAAAAAGCAAAAGTTTTACGACACTATTTCGCAATATCTTACGGAAAAATGACTTGGCAAAAAAAATTAAAAAAAATTAAAAAGGGACACTCGCGGTAAAATGCCCGACATTCTAATATACGACATCTCAGATAAAAAAAAAGACATGCACGTGTTAGCCCAACCATCAAGGCACACTTTCTAACACATAAACATGAAAAAAAAATGAATAATATACGGCAATTCCTTACTACGTAGTAATTTTTACAAATATTGAAAAAAAAACAGAAATTGGTAACCGCAGTTAAATACCCAATATACCAATAACTACGTCGTATCTGACAAAAACAAAGTCATGCATGGGTAGCCAGATCATCTAGACACACTTTCCAACACTAAACAAGCAAAAGTTTTACGACACTATTTGGCAATATCTTACGGAAAAATGACTTGGCAAAAAAATGAAAAAAAATGAAAAAGGGGCACTCGCGGTAAAATGGTCCTCGTGGTGATGAACGACATTTTAACTAAAAAAAAAAACATGCACATGGTAGCCAAACAATCCACCAAGACTTTCCACAACTGATAACCTATACAAGTTGCACCATTCTACGACAATTTCATAATACGTAATAACTTTGATAATTATGCAAACTACCTCAGAAGGGTAAACTCGGACGCGAACGACCCCGACGCGTCTCAGAAATCGGGGAAGGAGTACAGCTACAGCAATGCACATCTGGACACTACTAGAGCGTGTAGGGGAGACACCTCCTGCAGGTCGATCACCCACAAATTCAGTCACAGGGGTGAGTCACGTGAGAAAAACCTGTTTTTTTTTGACGCTCGGGGTCGCAAACGACCCACCGTACCTATCCAGGGTTAAATCTTCAATGGATGCTGAGTGTTCTGCAGTATCAGATAAAAAACTAGTGAAGCACCAGTATTTACATCTGAACTATCCATGATTCTATTAGCAGTTGACATTTAAACAATTGGAGATAAAGTGAATCATAAATTTGTCCTTTATTCCAGTTAAAGAGCCATAGAGATTTTAAAAGGTTATGCACATAAGAAGCAACTAGTGTTACAAATTAAAGAGCTCCCTAATAAATTCTATTCCCTGTGGGTGAATGTTAAAATATGATGAAGTCCTGCCCATGTTTGGGTTGTTGGTCATGAAAAAATGGATGTTACTGCAAAGTTTGCAATAGATCCCCCACAACATAACTACACGCTAAGGATTATATAAATGTCATAAAGCATTTTATACTAAGGAAATTGGAAAGCGATATGGAATAGTAAATTGGAAAATAATGAATTAAAACATTTAAAACCAATTGTTTCCCCTTGGGAATCCTCATGCCAGAAATGTAAGATGACAGAAGTAATTTTAACAATATTGTGTATTGGTCATACAAAATTAACCCATAGCTTTTTAATGTGCACATCACACAAAATGGTTTATAACCATCTAACATGTATTTTCATTATTTTGGGACAGCTGTTTTTGAAATGCATAGATTTATGTTTTGGTCAGAAAATTCTATGAAATTTGAAATGATTCTCAGTATTTTTTGGTTTTTGAAATTTCGATGTTTTCAAGAAACACCGGTCTAATAGATAAAATTTAAATATTTGTTTAGCATAAGTTTTAATTTGTAACCTTTTCATCAGTAAGATTTAATACATATATTTTATCCTGAATTTATTCGTGCTAGCTTTGTTGGAGTCATGTTTGACTGTTTTGACTTGTAAATCTCCATCCCTATAATGATAATATATAAAGAAGGAACTGTTAAGTATATACCAAAAGTGCAGATATGAGGGTAACCCACCATTTATGCTCTTGGATTTTAACAGAAAGTGTTTCTTTTATATCTAAATTGTAATCCTTTTCAATTGGAACATGAACTCTCTGAGCAACAGCTTGTAGCTGAGTTTAGTTATTCCAAGTTTAATCTGATCTATTTCCTTTTGAAAGATGATGAGTCTCCTGTCTCCAAATAAGCATGTCTACAATCATCATTGAACCAGGGTCTGCCCTTCGCTTGGTATTTTAACGCACAAGAAGGGACACTGTACACCTAACTCAAATGTTGATTCAAGAAAACAAGAGGCTCAGCCCTGTTATATAATTGTGATTAATTCAAATACTACAAGAGATCACTCAAAATGCTGTTATAACCTGCTCGCAATTTTATATATACTGTATTTGAAAAGAGTATGGCACGAAGGGACAAGCTGCTCAGTCTTGATTACTAACAAAACCAAGGCACGATCAGATATCCTAACTAGATATCCTAGCTCATGTTACTGCTAATTTGAGCTTCAAAAATAGCAATAATAAGTTTAGTTATAAATTTTCCTAATTATAGACATATTTAGAAAGGCATAAAGTTGTAAAAAAAATTTAGCTAGTTTATATTTGTTGCAGAAAATTTTGATAATACAGTACTGTACTTAAAATGCATTGAATGATCTTGGTGATTCCCAAACTTATTTTGTAGATGACGAAGTCCTGGGAGGAAGGAAGGATATGGTAAGAGTAATTCAGGCAAGTGTAATGAACCAGAGTCAGACAAATCACCTTTTAGCTTGTTGCTGTAAACAATAGTGAAGTTCCTGAGAAGTTACTCTTAGATGTTGGCTCAAACAGTAGATTCACCTCAAACTGTTATAAATGTTAGTTAATAAATATAGCTAAAAGAAATTATCTAATGGTCAAATTTCAGAATATCAGCTTCGACACAATCCTGTTTACTACTGCTTTCTCAGTTATGACTCAAAGGATGGTAATTTTACAAGAAAGAACTTTGCCTAGTACAGCCATTTTGGTAGAACAGGGTAATCTGCAAGAACTGCTAGGAAATGTTAATAGGAGGCCTTTATTAAAGGCCAGACATACAACTTTCTTAACCAAAGAGGGGTTATATATAGGAGATTGGTGGTAAATTAGTGAAATTATACCTCTTGTCTATCTTTTAGCAGAAGTATTATCTTTTATTAGACATGAGTTTGTAGTTCTTCTGGAGCTTAACTTATTTAGTTTACAAATTGAAGATGCACTTTGTCTTTCTAGATTATGAGATCTGGCATGAGTCTAAGAAGAGAAGTAAATTTAGGTAGTATTTTGGGGTTTTTACATGACTAAAGAGGCATAGTCTTCACAAAAATATAATGTGATTTATGTATTTATGGTATGCACTGTATACTACAGTACTGTATATAAACCAGTAGTATTACTAATTATACATCATTATTACATCTCATATTTAAGATCCTAAATCACTAAGAAATTTAGGATTAAAAGATTACAATCCTGGCATTCCTCTTATAGGATTTGGCTTTGATAGAATAAGTGGATAATTTTCAGGCTTTCTGGTTGTGCAGGGATTTATTGTAAATATTGTATCTTATTAAATTTGACAAATTGTAGGGCCCTAAAAGATAGCAAGGCCAAGATTGAATTTGGGATCAGGTCAAATATAATTGAAATCCTAGATAGAAGGATGGGTCGGGACAGTAGGTACATTACCCATTCCTTTTGATGACATTTTCAGAACAGGGGATTAGCTGTGAATAGTTAATTTATTTACTTTAATTTAACAAGGTATAGTGACCAATGATAAGACTAAGAATGGGCTCTGACTCATGTTTTATACAATCTTAATTAAAGAAAGAAGAATGGGTCAGGACAGTAGATGCAATACCCAGTCAAGTTTGAATACCGGCACAGTGACAAGCGCTTAGTTTTGAATATTAGTTTAATTAACTCTGACACAAATCTTCTCAATCAGTACCGAGTGAATGTAACATATCAAAACCAACCACACATGTAAAGTAGTCTCATAGAGACTGTTAACTGTATTATCTTGGTAAAACAGACTTTCAAAGTCATCTAGATTTTCCATTTGAGTATATCCTCTACCCATACCAAGAGGAAAGTAGCTACTGAACAATTACAGTACAGTGGTTAACCCCTTGAGAGAAGAAGAATTTTTCAGTTATCTTTGTGTTATCAGGTGTATGAGGAAAGCGTTTCTAAAGAATAGGTGTATGTGTAGGCAAAGGAAAAATGAGCCATAACCAGAGAGAGACCCAACTTAATGCTCTAGAGATAGTATCTCAACGGGTGGCTGGTGGTTTAGCTAACGTACTATTATCCATTTTTTCTTCTGGACAAGGGCTAAGAATAATATGTCTGGCCTGAGGCTTAGGAATATACTCATGAAGAACTGAAGATAGGATTTTTTCTCTCTCTGAAAATTAGAACGCATAGTTTGGAGGATGTGGCTACTTCTCTAAATATTAAAAATATTTTCATCAGAAAAATATTTTTCAGGGCATTAGGAAAAGGAAGTATTCTTCTCAAAGCTGTGATTTCCTGTATTTCTTCCATTTTTTGTGAGGAAAAAGGGATGTCTAAATATCAATTATTGTATAAAGACATAATAGATGGAGTATGTGAAGATATCAAAAGCTTTTATATACAGTAATGTACTTACGTTAGAGATGAGACAACTTGAGCTAACAAAGACAGTGGCGGAGGGTGAAGATAGAGGAGATTGATGGAGGAGGATCAAAGGCTTGTTTTTTGCTATCACTTTTCAACGCTATGTATTTATTACATAACCCTAAACTTAAATGCTACTACACAATCGCCTTTTTCTTATTTTTTATTTTTTTTTTTTCATTTTATCATTTTCTTTTATGAACAGATGTTCAGAGCTTTGAAATTATCTTAACACTGTTCCCTCATTAACAAACCTATATTTATTTATATGTATTATCTTCCAGCAAAGCTGGAAGGTAGCCAAATAGACTAAAAAGTTTGAGGTGGCAACCCTACCTAACCACTGCTGTGGGTAGGTAGGGGGTGGGTTAGGGGTACTACAACCAACTATTTCCACTCACAGCTCACAGAGCCGCCTTACTTTTCTCTTTTGGTTGGTAGAGATCGGATGTATCCGCTCTCTTCCTCTCCCAAGGCTTAGCCATTAGACTAACCAACCATTGCTTTACGCACTTTCTTTCTCTTTTCAGGTAAGTGTGTATGGTCCTTAATCTGTACGTTCCCATGGCGAACATGTCCTGTCCGTGAAGATCGCCCTTGTGGCATCTTGATGTCTTCTGTTGACACAGACCACCATCTGCTGTGTCCGAATTGCCGGTGGCGTCACTCTGAGCTGAGTGCTCCCTCCAACGAGTGTCGGGAATGGCCGGCCTCCCAGTGGGAGAAATTTGGGAGGCGCAGGAAGTAGGAGGCCATACCAGACCTTTCTCCCCTGGTGTCTTCCTGTAATGGGAAAAGAATTCGGGCCTCTTCTCGTAGCCCTAGATCTCTTCCCAAAGCTCCTCCTTACCCATCTTCCTCAGGGAAATGGTCAAGTAGGAGTGCAGACTGAATAACTCCCAGGCAAACTCGGGTTACTGGGGGTTTGATGCTTCCCTTAGTGAAGTATCTTCACCTTCAGCCACCGGGGATCCTTTCTCCCTTGCAGATGTTCTTCAGGCTTGGCCGTCCTTGGAGGTTTCTGTTTCCTCTTTGAAGGAGATGCTTCTGAAACTTCTTCTGTGTGGTGCGAGGAGAGACCCCTGCAGCATCAACATCTTTCGCTCTGAACGTGTGCGAAGTCCACCTTTCTCCCTCTCCTGGCCCTTCCATGCGCAGACAACATAACCGTTTCCATTCGCCCCTCCAATGGCCTCCTGCTGACGATGTCCCCTAACGCCATCTTGGGACAACATCATTGCCTAACCCTAATCCTTCTTTTTCTCACAGAAAGAGTTCCAGCTCATGCACACTGCCCTCATCAGCTGCTGAGGTTGGGCAAGATGATCCTCATACTGCCAGCGCTCTACCTGCTCACCAATTGCCAGGACAAAAGATAACACCTTGTCCTTCAGGACTATCAACTTCAGGAGCCTCGTGCTTACCTTGCGAAGGTGTTCAACGTATCAGCATTCTTCCCAAAGATGCTGTTATTTTAGTGCTACACGTTTACGCCAAAGTGACTGTAGGTTATCACGGTCTAGGAGTTCGTCTTCAAGGAAACATTCTTCTCGATCACAAGCTAAGCGCTCACGATCAAGGGCGCGACGTCCATGATAACGAGCGTCACACTCACGCTCTCGAGCATTGCGCTCATGCTCATGAACTTCGCGCTCAAGATCACGAGCTCCGCGTTCACACGCACGATCAAGAGCTTTATGCTCACGATCAAGAGCTACACGATCACGAGCCACAAGTTGAATATCACACTCCAAGCACTCGCGATCACGATGATCACGATCGCGAGGGAAACACTCGCGTTCGTGAGATAAACGCTCATGATGAAGGCCACATCTTTCACACTCAAGAGTGAGATAATCACGATCATGAGCAAGATGCTCATGATCAAAGGACTAGACGTGCAAGATCACAAGATCATTTATGACTGCGAGCTCTCCTAAACAACCTCCGACTGAAAAAGGACATTCTGAACACCAACTGCCTAGGAAGCCTCTTCCAAGACTACCTCCAGCACCTTTCAAAGCTTGGGGTGTCTTTTGTAACCGTTCACTGACGCTACGCCCTCCTACAAGCTCTGCTGTACCACAACACTCGCCAACGCAACACGTTGCTCCCGCTTGGAGAATCCCATAGCCTTTTCCGGAGAGTGTACGGGATACTACAGTTACAGAGGAGCCTCAGAGGGCTCTTCCTCCTCGCTTGCCATCTGTTTCGTGCAGAGTTGTGCCATCATGCGCAAATCTCATGATTCCGCGCGCGAGTCATGTGAAAATCGCCTCCTACGACAAGTAAACCTGCTGTGTCGATGAGTATCTTACGTGCTGAGGCCACAACTTTGAAAGCAAGCAAGGGTCCAACTCCCCTGACAACGTCCTCCACCAGTGACAACACTAGTGGAAAGCCGATTCCCTTTCCGTAGCGAATGGAAGAACACCCTAGCAAGTATACGGGTGTACCTCTTATCTCCTGATCCCCATGAGCATTTAATGATGCCTACAAAATTGCCTTCCAAGGATGCCGGCCCCTCTAAATGCTAGCCCAGACGGCGATCTCCACCTCCAGAACTCCTTAAGGTTACTCCTGACTTGTCGAGAGTCGGGGAGCTTCCGTTTTGGTATGACACCTTGGTGTCATCTCTTCAGAAGACATTTGGGTTAGGCTTTCCACCTGTCTATCCCCAACCACGTCCACCATGGTCTACTTCCAGTATTCCATTGGAGAAGTGTTTGACAGGAGATCGGCTCAGAGCAGTTCTGTCCCTTAGGTGTTTAGGTTATCTCCACGACCAAACACCAAGTACAAACAAGACTCTGTAGCTACTCCACCTACAGGACCTCTTCCATTAATGCCAGTTCGACCAGGCGAAAGGATGGTGATCAAACAGAGGAGGATGAAACGTTACACTTCTCCGCATGCAGACATCATACACCTCGTACAAGCAGGAACTAAGGTTCTCCTTGGGAGATTGCCATCCACTCTTTCGATCCTAAACTGATCGAGATCGTTCTTCTGGACCAACATCCGGTATCACCTCCACCTGAGGAGAAACAAGACGTTGCTCCGGATCCTCAAAAGCCTAAGGAACCGCAAGTTTCCTCCAAAACATCTGTGCTTGAGGAATGCTTCCCTCCCAGAAAAGAATAAAAAGATTCAAAGATGGTTCCTAAGAAATCTAAGGCCAGGGAAGCTGGTAGACATGAATTGGTAAGGGGGTCTCCCAAGGCAGATCCTTCACAGGTTCCAGCTGACGACCTTGACATACCCCAAGCTTTCACGGATCAAAGTTTGGAGGTAGATGAGTTCCAGGACACGTATGAAGAATACCTCCCCAAAGAAGCAAGTCCGAAGTTCTACTCCGAGGCTGAGCGCGAGGAGTTGGAACATGCCTTCTGGTAAGTCCTTGCATGCATGAGGACCTTCAATAATTTGTCGGATCCTGGCACGGGCCCACAGGAAGGCAAGGGTATGGTTCTGGATCAAGTCCTGGGGACCCAGAAATCTCTTGAGACCAGTACAGTCCTACCTTGGTCAAAAGGACTTAATGCAGCCAGAAGGGAAGCTATATCCCAGATAACTGGCACTTCTAGCTCTCTCAGAGCAGGGTCCTCCTCCCAATCTCTTCCACTTCCCTTCATTCTGCTGAGGAAGTATTACGAGATCCAGGAAGAACATTGTCCTACCCTGACTCGACCCCTCGGTAGAGTCTCTTACCAGGGGTGTCCCAACACAGAGACTATCTTCCTTGAGGGCCTCCCTTTCTGCCTCTGAGCTTCTCAACATAAAGAGAGGCGCGAAGTACGCTATGCAAGCTGCTTCATGGCTCAACCTATAGTTGGGGTCGTTGGGCCAGATTGGTCGATCCGAGGATCTTTCCAAGGATTCAACAAGAGGGTCCTTGGAGTCCTTTCTTCTGTCAGGTACCCGGACCTTAGAATTCCTTTTGCACCACATGGTTAACTTGTGGGTGAATGCAATTCTAAAGCGAAGGAATACAATGATTGGAAGGTTCCACAGGCAGGTGTCAAAAGTGGATGTCACGCGCCTATGGAACTCGACCTTCAAGGGAACCTTTCTTTTCAACCCTGAAGAGGTAGAAAGACCAGCTGATAGGCGGAGAAAAACATCCAAGGATTCTCTCTTCCACAAAACCATGACTTTTCAACCCTTTCGGAGGGTTTTCCAACCCACAAAAGATTAGTCCAGCTCTTCACGTCCCTCAAATTCTAGACCAGGAACATCTAAGGTGTTTTAAGAAGCCCTTTCTGTCCAGGGATCAGAAAGGGACAAAATCTTTCAGAGGAAAGAAGGTAGTAGAGGGGGCGGTTAAGGTGGCCCCTCCTGCTAGGGAGGGTAGTCCTTTCATCAGTCCACCAGTGGGAGGATGCCTGCAACACCTCTGGCAGAGGTGGCAGCATCACAGGGCCAATATTTAGACGATCGCAGTGGTTGGTTTACGGTATCGCGTCACTTTCACTCAATCTCTCCCTCCTCTGGCTCGAAATCAGATTCCTCTAAGTTCCTATATGAAGGGATATCAGGATGAATAGACACTGCTGATTCAGAAACAGGGCTGTCTAAAGTAGCAGGTCTTGACCAATCTGGACTGGAACTCTTAAAACCAACGGAAAGTAGTTCCAATAACGGAATACTGGAAACTTCCCAGAATTCCCAACTCCCTGGAGGATGAACGATACCTTCCTCTTGGAAAGAAAAAGCTAAGAACTGGGGCGTTGGAAATTCAGGCACAGGAGAATGAACCACTGACTCTGGAGACAAAATAGGGGTTTTACACATTTCAGTGGGGCTGTTCTCCCATAGTTGGAGGACCAAATGATCTCGAAACGATTCAGGCTTTAATACAGGATTCTCATCACAATTTTCTGGAGGATATAACCAAGCATCCAGTGCTTTCTTTCTCTCGTAAGTTCTAGCTGGCTTAAGAATGGGCTTAGGCTGAGTAATAGCTCTAGTAGGATGGTGACTTTTCCTCTGTCGTCGGGACTTGTTACAATCCTGGGACAAAAGGTAGGACGCCACTACTGCAGCCATCCCATAGGAGTCGCCATAACTACTAGAACCAGAACTCTCCGAGACTTCAGAGGAAGTTGGACTATCATCCACGAGTTCTGGACTATTCAGAGTCTCTGTTACAGGATCAGGACCCTTCGGATACCAGAGAAAGGGCCTCCTAAGATAAACTGGAGGTTCAAACCAGGCCTTTAACTGGATATGGTGAGCTCTTATCAGTTCACCATCAGGCAGTCTCTGCAGCTCGTAGGTGACCTTATTCTCGTGTACCTTGGTAACACGGAATACCCCCTCAAACCTAGGAATGAACTTGTTCGTCAGAAGGTGTCCCAACAGGTGCACCTTCTTAAGTACCAGAGAACCCTCTTTAAACGGTTTGTACTGAGGTTGTCCTTCAGCCCATGGGTCTCTCGTTTCTGCTGATAGCAACGGGATACTATCAACATCGTGAGCACCCTTCAGTATGTTCTCAGCTGGAGTACAGCCAATCTCAGTCCGGTGGAAATGGTTGTAGCTGAGAACTGCTCGGGATAAGAACTGGTCCCATTTCCGAGATTCCCCAGAAATCACCCTCAGTAACTCACCAATGGTACGATTCACCCGTTCCACGGCACCGTTACTAGAGGGTTTATGCAGAGCTGTTTTCACATGTACAACATTGTACTGCTCCAACAACTCAGTAAATTCCTGGGAAATAAACTCAGGGCCGTTATCAGTCAATATCTGGACTAGAACACGAGAAATAACAGGAAATACTTGGTCTTCAAGCACCTGGCATATCGTACTGCTCTTCTTATTCCTTATGGGTACTGCCGTCACCTACTTGGAATAATGGTCGACTACCATCAGACACCTAATAAAACCAGTACTGGTTGTTGGGAGACTCACAAGGTCCATAGCAACCAATTCAAAGGGAGAAGAGGTCACTATTTTCAAGGTCAGCGGGGCAACCACCTCCCTTGAGACCTTACAAGTCTGACATTCCCAACACGTCCGGCACCTATCTCTGATTACATTAATCAAAGATCTGTGCCAGATGAGTCGACGGAACATTGCAATCATTTTTCTGATCCCCCAGTGAGCATTCTGGAGATGTGTCTCGGCAACTAGGTCAATTAGGACATTGAAGGTGACTACTGGAACTACTGAGCCGTCTGGGTTCCGCTTCACTAGCAAACCATGGTGTACTTCCAGGTCCGACCAACATCTCCTATAGGGTAGATAGGAGCGTGGAACTCGAGATGCAGGAACTCCAGAGTAGATCATCTTAATGATCAATTGAATCTGTCGATGATCTCCTTGGATCTTGGACACCTGACTAAAAGACAGAAGAGCATTTCCGGAGAACACTCCCCGATCAGGTTCAGGGTCAGTTACCTTCATAACAGTGGTCTCAGTATGCAGTGAGGAGACTGAGAGTACCTTGGGGGACAACTGAAGAACAGTAGTGTGGTTATACACTAACTGTTCTTGGGGTGAATCCAGTGTCAGGTAGGCTGCATCCAGTATATTCCTACCAAGAACAAAACAAAAGTTAATGTCTTTGGCAGCTACCACCGCATAGTTAAACAGCAGTAGCCTCCACCCAGAAGAACACTTCACGTCTAACTGGATGTAGCCTAGAATGCTGGTGCAGGAACCGGTCAACCCCTTTAGCTGGTCTCCAGACAGTACCTGGTACTCTATGCCAAGTTGGCTCAGTACAGACTTGCTTACAAGACAAACCTGTGCTCCTGTATCAACAAGAGCACAAAATAAGGTCTCCTGCATCATTACTATACCTACTGCCGAGCGTTGAGACACATGGGTACAACTGGACTGACGAGGTGCCTTTCCTCTCACGTACTAGATTACAGGACAATCCTCCGGCGCTTCCTGATCATCAGTGACCAAGCCCTCAGCGTCAGGCACACGAGATTTTACCTCCACCTTATGGCCCAGAATCACGTCAGTTGGAGGGACGTAATTGCGGAGCTCGATCAGAGGGTTGAAATGCACTCCAGACAGACACTGAAGATGCACACAATAAGGCTCAGTCACGGATGGATCACGATAGACTAGGGGACAAGTGGGACCCCAATGGACCCAGATTTCCAGGTTCAATAGCTTAGATGCTGCCAAGAGCAACTCCAGAGCTGGGACTGTACCTGGAAAATGCATTGCTTTGATCCTGTTCCTGCTGGTCTTGTCCAGTTTGAAGCCTAGTCGACTGGTGTCTTTCAGAAACTGCTGAACTAAGGCATCCCGGAGCTTGGCTCCCTTCAGCTGAGAGTCGGGTGCGACACCTGACCTTTCGTTCCAGCAGTTCACGACTAGCTCCAAGGATTCTATGAGAGAATCTGGACCACCACGAACCTCCTTATACAAGGCCAGTCCAGTAGGCAACTTGGTAGTGCTGGGCTCAGTAGCAAACAGACAGTCAGTTAATGCGGGCCAGCGGGATAACCAGTCAGCTGTGGCATTCTGATCACCTGGACAGTAATTAACAATAAAGTTAAATTCGGACAGGTCCTCCAGTGTTCGTGCTAGACAACTGTCCACCATCTTCATGTCATGAAGGTACATCAGGGGACGGTGATCAGAATGGATCACGAAGAACTGACCATAGAGGAAGGCCCTGAATGTTTTCACCCACCGCAGAGCAGCCAACTCACACTCAATGGTAGAGTAACGGGTCTAGCAGTCAAGGAAAGTCATGGAGTCGTACGCTATCACCCGACGCTCCCCTGGATGTTCCAAGGACTCCTGGCACAGACAAGCGCCAGCACCCTCACCCGAAGCGTCAACAAACAACTCCAAGGGTTTAGCATCAGCGGAGTAGTCGGGGTATGACAACATAATGTCCTCTTTGATCAGTTCCTTCAAGCGCACAAAGGCACTGTCCATTTCTGCAGTCCACTTCAGTTTCCTAGTTCCTTGAGATTTTCGTTCTCCAGTCTTCGCAGATAATGGTTTGGCTATCTGTGAGCACATGGGGATAAACTAATGTTGGAAGTTTACCAGTCCCAGGAATCCCTGTAGCTCACGCACAGTGGTCGGTTTAGGGAAGTCTTCCACTTTCTGGATGTATTCTGGTAGCTTACGCATACCAGAACGTCCAACCAGATGACCAAGATACTGGACCTCGGCTTGAACCCAAGAACACTTCCCGAGTTTTATCTTGAGTCCGTGCTTCTGGAGAGTAGCCAAAACTTGTTCTACCAGTTTCAGGTGTTCCTCAAAAGAAGACCCAAGTATCAAGATGTCATCAATGTAGACAACCACCTTGGCTTTCGGGAACTCTTGGAGGATACTCTGCATTTCTCTCTGGAACACTGCAGGTGCATTTTTCAGTCCAAACGATAAGCGTCTGAACTGCCAGTGCCCAAAGGTGGTAGAGAAAGCCGTGTATTCTTTACTGTCCTCTGCCAACAGTAACTGGTAGTATCGACGAACCAGGTCAAGGGTTGTAAAGTATTTGACTCCTTTAAGTCCAAATTCAGAATCGGCCATTTTAGGCATCGGGAACTTATCAGAGACAGTCACCTTTTTCAGTCTACGGTAGTCCACACACAATCATACAGTATACTGTTGTCCTTTTTCCGGACTGGAACAATGGGTGAAGACCAAGGAGAGATGCTGGGTTCAATAATACCCAGTTCATGCAACTCCTTGCACTGTTCTTCAATGGCGTCAGCGACAGGTTTGGCAAACCGTCAAACTCTCTGATAAATGGGCGTCTCGTCATACAGGTGGATGCGTATTGGTGTGCTTGAGCTCTCTCCCACATCATCATCACCAGTACTGATGACTGGAAGATGACGTCGAAGCATTTGACTCATTTGACAAAAATGTTCCTTCTGAGAAGAGTCCAGTTCATCAGAGATAGACAGATTGTCTATCTCTTCCAATACGCTCGGTTCAGGAGTCAGGTCACACTCCTGTGCTATTAGGCAGGATAGAGGAGCATCCACCTTCTATGATGAGACGCCCATTTATCAAAGAGTTTGACTTTTCGAGTGGAGAGTATCCATCGTCTCCTCTCACAGAGAGGCTTTTCGTAACAAGTTGCAAGAAGAATGTCTGAATATTTACGAAGTCTTCGTCAGCAGTGTACAGTACTATGCAAAGGGAACGGTCTTCTGTGTTTGGTGTCATGGAAGGTGTCTCTCTCTCTTTGATGCCACTATTCCAATAATAGCGGAGTCCCTTGTATACCTTCGAGAGGAAAAACT
This sequence comes from Palaemon carinicauda, assembly GCF_036898095.1. NCBI lineage: Eukaryota > Metazoa > Arthropoda > Malacostraca > Decapoda > Palaemonidae > Palaemon > Palaemon carinicauda. The sequence continues at coordinate 131,801,207 of NC_090725.1, read as the reverse complement.
TCTTTCAGTCTCGGCGGTAAAAGGCTATCGCTCAGCCTAAGCCTAGCCTTTATATTGAATGAAGTGGATCTTTCCTCTTCGTTGCAGTTTTCCTTACTCATACAGAATTATGAGATCACCTGCCCACAATCAGAGATTATTCCTCCTCTTTGGAACATGGTTCGCATTTTGAGATCCCTAGAGAGTCCTCCTTACGAACCACTACGCCATGCAACAGACTGTAACCTCACTTTGAAGACGGCGTTCCAACTGTCTCTAGCATCTGCAAAGAGAATTAGTGAACTTTATGGTCTTCTGTATGACATTGCTCATTCAAGGGGATTAGGGGAGGTGACACTCTGCTTTGTCCCTAAGTTTATTGGTAAGACTCAAAATCCGGGGGGTACTGTGGCCATTGATTCGGGCCCTGGCAGATTAAGAGTCTAGGTTCTGTAACCAATGACCCAGATCAATTGTTACTGTACCCAGTGAGAAGTTTGAGATATCTTAAATGCACTGCAGCAACAAGACCCCAGCTTTCAGCCTTATTTTTCAGCTTGGGCAGAACTTAAGAGGAGGATCACCAAGAACACCATCTCTTCTTGGAACTGCTAAGTCATAGACTTTACCCTCCAACATGACCCTCCTCAAGCTTGAAGACCTAGAGCTAATGATGTCAGGGGCATAAGTACATTCGTGGCATCTAAACATAACTTCTCTATATCTCAAGTTCTGCAAGTGGGTGTATGGAAGCGTCAAACGACCTTCACTGCCCCCTACCTCAAACATGTGACCCACAGGAGGCTTGATACGTTCTCTATTGGCCCTTTGGTGGCTGCACAACAAGTGGTTTAAGATTACCTCGCGCTCCTTTTTGAACAAGTAGCAGTTGCTTGAGGGCATTGGTTACCCGGGTTAAGTCTGGGATGAATGAAAGTAGGTCTGGCTTTTCCTTTCTTCATTTTCCCCTGTCTTGGGGAACAGCACCTTGGGTTCCTCTGCAACCTGGCATCAACTTCTGAAGGTAAGAACCATTTCTCTTTTGTATCCTATTAGAGATAATAACTAGTTATCTTCGTTCACATCCCCAATGTTTCCTGCAAGGTAAACTTTGGGAAACGCCTATATGTATAATAATCCTGTACAAGAACTCGAATACTCTTACCTATACGTTCATATGCTATTTCCACAACCACACAGATTGCTTAGGCTGCAATAACACTCGCGCTGTGAATTATTAGCGAGGTGTCGAGGTTTATCCGTAGATACAGTCTAATACTGTGCTAGGAAAACCCAGGTCAATGACTAAGCCAGAAGTCAGACTTCCACCCACCTGAGAGTGAGTCATCCATATAGATAATGAAAGGTTTGTTAGTGAAGGAAAAAATAACAAATTTGGAAATAATTTTTGTTTTTCCCTTACTAATACAAACCTGTAGTTATTTATATAAATTATCCCGCCATCACCTGTCCCCCTGAAGTCCTCCCTGCAATCGAAAAGTGAGGCAGCTCTGCGAGCTTTGAGTGGACTAGGGATACCCCCCCAGTCAGCCCTACCTACCCACAATAGTGGTTAGGTAGGGTTGCCACCTCACACCTTTTAGTCTATTTGGCTACCTTCCAGCTTTGCTGAAAGATAGTCCATATAAATAACTACGGGTTTGTATTAGTCAGGGAAAATACAAATTAGACCTAAATTTGTTATTTTGGCTGACATTATATCCTTGAGAGATTTGTTCTGCTTCAAAATTGTGAAGATCATAGATGTACAACATCTTAGCCAAGTCCTTCACACGTGCACATTCTTCACGTTTCTTAATTATTTCACGTTTCAATTCTATAGACATCCTCCACCTCCTCTCTGCACTGTCACTAGCACTTACCTTCTTAGGAAGCATGGTTAAAAGAAAGTTAGAATTAAGGAATTTTCACAAAACATGCGGCTAGAAACCACAAGCACAACAAATCATTTGTTTACAAAGTGAGCACACAAAGAGAAGGCAATAGTTTTTTGGAGGCGGAATGCTGGGGATGCTGTGTCACTACTGCTCGCTATGCCATCCAGCTGCCGTGTCTCAAACTCATATCTCAAATTCATACTTGCATAACAAATTGACAATTTTTATCTAGGAAAACTTGTATCTTAATTCACTCGTAGGTCAAGGTATTACTGTAGTTTTATTTTTTCTCTCTTCATTACATACCCATTATCAAAAGAGTGAGAAAATCAGCATGATGACAACCCAGTAAGGTTCAATAAAATAAAAACGGATTTTGACTTAGGAAAAATATATTTTTGGGTGAGATAGCCATGTCGTCTTGATGAAAGGTCCTTCCTGCAGCTTCCTACTGTATAATATTTCTGCGAGTGATATTACAAGAGAATTACCGTCAGGTATCATGGGGTTCTAACCCCCGGAACGACTATCCTAAGATATCGTGTATAATCAGGGACGTATCCGTAGATATCCAGAAATATCTGCATCCGTAACAGACTTAACCCAGTCTAGGAATCTAGGGAGAAGGATAGGTGAGGAGCCGTTTCATATCCTCTCCCATCATGGGGCTGTTCGTCACTGATGACGTCATTCCACATAGCAGCGTGACTACTATGAAAAGAGGCATCCTACGAAGCATCGGGGAGGGACACGTAACGGGTGAGCCATCAGGACAACATGGCTATCTCGCCCAAAAATAGATTTTTCCTACGTCAAAATCCTTTTTTTTTGGGCTCAAGCCATGTTGTCCTGATGGAAGTGTACCAGAGAATTACCTATGACTTGGTAGGAAGCCTCAAAGAGAGAGGCCCAATACCGAAATACACTTACAAGATTACTCCGTCAATGCATAGGTATCACTCTCAACTATATATCCCAGAACAGTTTGGAGGCAGTATTGACAAGTATGATGGTCAGACAAGGAGGCAATAAGGACCAAAGGACCGGCCTCTGCAATTGGAAAATCACCTGAGTTTAGTGTTGAGGAACACTAAGGAACCCGAAAGTAATCACCCCAACAAAATGAGATATAGCTTAATTAACATTTAGACTGTTAGGCTGTAGCACTGAAAGAACAAACATCGCGTCGGAGAGACACATGTGAACCTGCAAAGGAAGTGATTAATTGCCTTTTTTCCTTATTCCTTGAAGCAAAAATCAACTGTTTACTCATTGCTAATAACAAGCTGGAGGAGTGCCCTAGGACGCACGGTGGGCTACGTCGTTGCAGTGGGTTTGATAACACTTTCCGCAGCTACCACAAAATGGCGTATCTCCTCCAATTACTTCAGGTAATGCTTGAAGGAAACCCTAGTGGACTTCCAACCAGTATATGCCTGCAGTCCTTCAAAGGACATATACTGGAAAAAGTTCAAGGAGGAAACCACTTTCCTAGGGTCGTGACACTGCACTGGACACAGGGAAGGATCACCTGGTAGGGGAACTATTTTCCATGGACCCCAACGTTTAGAGGGAAGTTCATTCTTAGGCAGAAAAGCGGAATCAGGGTATAAATTAACCTCACCATTATCCACAAATTCAATGTGGCCCTCGTCCCTAGAAAGCCCCTCAATATCACTAATACGAGCACCGGAAGCCATCGTAATTAAAAGATGACTTTCTGAGTGAGATCACGAATAGAAGCCGTTTGATTGTATATGTCCGAAGCGAATTGCAAACTTTGTCCAAAGACCAAAAGATAGGCTTCGGTGGAGTCCACGGCCATAGCCTTGCACAAGCCTTCGGAATTTTGTTGAAGAGATCCGAGTTAAAGTCGACATCAAAGGCGTATAGTATAAGTTTAGTGAGGGCCGATTTGTACGACGAAATCGTGGAGGAAACTAGACCTTGAACGTGCAAAGCAAGCAGGAAACCTAAACAAAAATCCATAGTAATTGACCCTGGATTCTTGTCTTTGATGTATTTGACCCATTTCTTCCATGATGCTTCATACTGAGTCATGGAGGTAGAAGACTTATAGTTTTCCACAAATTCCATCTTATCACGTTGAATTTGGAACTTCTTTTCCAGGGCTAGGGCAAAAAAATCATGAGATGAAGGTTGTTCGTTCTCCATGATGAAGCGTAGACAATCATCGCTGTACCTCCTGGGACAGAATCGTGTTGGCAATGGCACCAACTTGGGGTTCAATTCCGTGACGATGGGAAACCAGTTGCTCTTTGGCCACAGAGGAGCCACCAGAGCAATCAAAGCTTGTCCAGAACCTTCATGAGGAGGTTGAACGGTGGGAACAGGTAAATTTTCGTCTAACGATTCCCATCCAGGAACATGGCGTCCATTCCCACTGCTGTTTGATCCACGTTCGGTGCTACATACCTGGAAAGTTTCTTGTTGAGACTCGTCGCAAACAGATTCACTTGAAGTCCAGGGAGTTGATCCTGCACAAAACAGAATGATTTTTCGTCGAGACCACTCCATCTCTAGAGGTTTTGTCCAAGAGAGGGAATCCGCCATCACATTTCTTACTCCCTGAAGGTGGGATACTGACAGGTGCCAATCTTTCTTCTGAGCCAACGTAAAGATGGCTATCATTACTTTGTTTATTTCGGGGAGACCTTGACCCTTGTCTGTTGATGCAATGGACTATCCACCTTGCTGTTGAGGACTAGACGGATATGAATGTTCTCCTTCAAGTGTAATTTCTAGAGGGACAAGAAGGCTGCCATGGCCTCCAGAATATTAATGTTGAATTGTTGAAATTTCTCAGACCAACAGCCATGCACTTTCTTGTGTGGGGTATGACCCCCCCAACCATCCAACGAGGCGTCCGTATGAAGTGTCACTACAGGAGGAGGAAAGCGCAACGGCACTGTCTGTGAAAGACTTTTGGCAGTGGACCACGGTCAAAGTTGCTTGTGCAGTGAAACCGGAGTCTGCTTCTGATGGTCGCGAAGAGCTCTGCGAGCTCTCCTTTTCCAAACTCTGCTTGCATCCTTGAGTCGTACTTTGAGGGCAGGATTCGTTACCTAGGCGAATTGTAAAGATCCTGGAACCCCTTCCTGGCGTCGCCTGGTGATCGTCCCCGACTTGATCAGGGACCTGAGTAACTTTGTTATTTCCTTTCTCTTGAAGGGAAGAATAGATGGGGAGTGAGACTTGTTCCAACGAATCCCCAACCACTGGAAGTATTGATCTGGGGCCAGTCTTGATTTCTTGAAGTCGATCTGAAATCTGAGGGACTGAAGGAACCGTACAACTCGAGTGGCTGCTTCCGAGAAACTCAGTGCCGAGGGAGCTCACACTAGCCAGTCGTCCAGGTACACCGCTACTTGAAGGCCATTCTCCTGAAGTTATTGTACGACTGCGTCGGTAAGCTTCGTGAAAATCCTCGGAGCCATGTTGAGCCCGAATGGCATAACTCTGAATACATAGCCCTTTCTCTCCAGGCTGAAACCATGGTTGGGGGAGAAGCGTCGACCTATCGAAAGATGCCAGTAAACGTTGGTAAGATCTATAGAGACGGTGTAAGCCTCCAGGGGTAGTAAGGTCCTGATCTGCGAAATAATCAGCATCCAGAACCTGTCACACTGAACGAACAAACCTGTCGCACTGAACGAATAGATTTAGACGGGACAAGTCGAGAATAGTTTGAAGTATGCTCGAATCTTTCTTTGGCATGCAAAATGGATGACCTTGAAATCTCATAGATCTCGTGCAACGGATTACTCTTCTCTTCAGAAGGTCTTGTACATATTGTTCCAGATGAGGTGTTGTTTTCTGGAAGAATCTCCCGAGCTTTGGTGGCCTTTGTTTCCACTTCCAACCTAAGTCGTTAGAAATGAAGCTCTGTGCCCAAGTACTGAAGGACCACAGTCCTTGAACAAGGCCAACTGTCCCCCTACCGGGAGACCTTCATTGTTTGTGTTGAGGACGTGAACCTCTTCCTCCTCTGCCGTCTTGATGTCCACGACCCCTGGACTTGTCTCCTCTGTCAGGGCGGCCTCTGCTCCCTTTTTCTTTCTTGGGAGATGGAAAGGAAGACGCCCTTGTTCATACACAGGGTTGAAGGTTGAGGACTGTCACCACTTGCTGGGGTACAGCGTAGACAGTCTGAGGGATGGCCGCAGGGGGAGGAGCAAACAACTTCCAATGATAGGTCAGTTTGCTAGACCTCTTGGGTTTTGGGCCTCCCCCAGGGGTGAACTTCCTCTTCAAGGAGATCCCACACTTCTGGAAAAGGCTCTTGTTCTCTGCGACAGCCTTATCCGTGTCTTCCTTCACCAACTTCTAAGGAAACAGGTCTTTTCCCCAGATGCTAGAGTCGATGAAACGTTTCTGCTCATGGCGTCTGGTAGCTCTGGCAAGTACCTGCTCTCTACAGGCTCTACGGGCCTTAAAGAAAGCATAAAGGTCCTTCATAAGGTGGCGAGATGAGTCTTCGCCAACAAGGAAAAGACTGGGGCATCTGTAAAATTCACAATCATCATTTCCATGAAGCACTGCAGAGACTTTGACACTGACAACCTTTCTCTGGCCTACAGCTCAGCCTTAAGAAGGTATTTGGGAATCCTGGGCAGCTTCTCATTAAACTGGCGGCCGGGTGCATCCTTATCCAGTTTACTCTCAGCAAAAGTAAACTGGACCATTTTGTCCGGAGCCACAAAGGTGGCCAACCTCTTTCGGAAGGCACCAAGCTGTGTATTGATACACCCTGCCGTTTTCGTCTCTTTTACTGCCAGGTGTTAGGCCCTTGTGTGTTCCAGGAGGATCGTTTCCTTAGGGAGGTTATCATCCCTCAACGGAACCCCCTCACCTAGCCTCACGTAGCAAAAGGGGTAGGCATCAGTGTCAGGGTAAAAGTTCAGATCCTCCTCCGGTCTGGAACCCAGCCCTTCGCCAATGTGGAGGATGCCCTCGGAGAGCACGGCGTGCCAGGCATAACTCCAAGGATTTTGCTGCGTGCAATAAGGTAGCTGGGAGGGCAAGACCTTATCCCTAGTCGGCTCCTATTGCTTCTATAAGGCCTGGATCTCTTCACGTGAGGCCTTGAACATCATCACCTGGTATTGCTGATTCCCCTCCCTGAATGCTTTCATGTTGGCCATAAGTACCGGATCCATTGTAGTACCCGAGGTACTCGGGAACTGAGGGGCTCCATTAGCCCAGCAGGAGATAGTGGGGGGAAAGAGGCACGAATAGCTCCCGTCACGGAAGAGGTAATTGTCACCGTAGACAGGGAGGCCGTTGTCGTAGTGGGGGCTAAAGCGGTAGACACCACTGAATCCTTGATGATCCCCAAATTTGCATCATCCACCTCCAGCAGTTAGAGAGTCATCCACCTAAGGGAGGGGTTCTTCATCAGACTCCACTGTGGAAAGGAGAGCCGATTCCTTACCCGGGGAGAGAAAGGAGACTGTAGACATCCTCTCGAAGTCTAGGCTTATTGCGCCCAACGCTTTGTCGGCCTGTAGCTGGACTGTTGGGAGGGGTTTGGGCTTAAAGTGGCCCAAAACTGAATCAGGTGCCGCCTTGGGGAAGAGGATATCCTTCCAGTCGTTAGAGGGGAGGTAAAGGGCCTCCTGATCCAAATTCTTCTTGAACCCTCTTACCCAGGTGCAAAGGGACCGCTGGAAGAACACGCGGTCGTCATCGGAGGTATCCTTCGAGACTCATGTGAAGTCAAGTAGGTCCTTACAAACACTGCAATCCTGATGGTCCCAGTAGGAGACTGGACTATTCATCCTCCGACACTTCACATGTGTGCAGCAAGTATCGTGACTGCAAGGCTGCCTCACGGTCCTGGCACAAATCTGCACTCTACAGTGCATCTCTGTCATAGGCACTGCCTGTAAGGAGAAAAATTTTTAAATGAGTACTGGATCCTCTAATAGTCACCAAAAGCTGAAAGAAATGGGTTATTAACATTCCATGCTGACAATTGAGGGAATAGTAATCCCCAAATTGTGTGTAAATGCAGTTGGTGAGAAAGGAGGAGATAAAGTACGAAATGTCCATTCCCCTATTGAATGACGTTAGATTGGAATAAATAGCCTCCTTAGAGTCAGTTGCCATAGGCCCAAAGAGGGGGGGTGGTTGCTCATGGAAAGAACCGTCGCTCCTATATCTCCGCAGAGAAATGGCCAATTAGAAGGCAACGGTACGGTAAACCTAATAATTTAAGCAACCGACGCATCAATTAATGAGCAAGAGTCTATAGCAACCCGAGGGCTATAATTACAGGTTGATAACCTCAATTAGGGTAGACCCGGGAGTGGGAACTAGCCTATAGAGTTATCACCCATCTATTTAATCCAGACCCTCAGAGGGGAATGAGCAAATTGATGAAAAACCAATAACCATATGTAGTGGTTATTCCATGGCGGGGCCAAGAAGACCTTTCGTAAAAGGAGTTCCCAGGCCCAGCATACATAAAGAAGCCTCAAGAGTTGAAGGAGTAAGGCCTTTATGTTTATCTGTAGTTGAATTCATATACAGTCAGTAGAGAACCCACCTTAGGTTAGGTAAGGCAGTCTCAGATAAAGAGGACAGAAAAGCATGTGCCCTATAGGTACCGGCTTTGCCGGAAGTACCGGCAGCGCCAGGGGGTTAACGGCATTGCTGCCAGCGTCCTATGTGCCTTAAGGCACTGGTACATACATTCACTCCCATAGACTAGTACTAGCCCCTCCACCAGTAACGGCAATGCCGTCAGGGGCAATGGTGCCTAGTGGTGGCGGAGATAACGGGCAAGGGTTTCCGCAGAAATCACCTTGCCAAAGGTGAAGGCAGTGTCGCCAGTGGGGGCACTGCCGTAAGTAGCGACGTATCGCTGGTACAGGTACTATAGCAGAGTATAGTGTGTCGATAGGTGGCGGCAAAGCCGCTAGTTACCAGCACTGCAGTCAGTCTAACAGCTTACCCCCTCAGGGAGAAGCATGCTGGCGGCTATGGAGGGTCAGATCCAGATGGAACCAACCCCCACGAACAACAAATGTAAATACGCAGCAGCATAATGATAAAATTCATGCAGTGTCAGTCCCGGAAAGGCTAGGGTATAAAAGAGAGGTGAAGACATGGTATAAATTCATGCAATGTCAGTCCCGGAAAGGCTAGGATATAAAAGAGGGGTGACGACATGGTATTAATTCATGCAATGTCTCTCCCGGAAAGGCTAGGATATAAAAGAGAGGTGACGACATGGTGTAGCTACACCCACGCACCATTTGAGCATTCCCTAAACAATCCCCAGAACAGAGGCGACGGCAAAGATGTCAGGCTGAGAAAGAAATCTGGGTTCAATCCGAGGGTTATCCCAACAAGAGAGAGTCTCTAGACAGAGACACACTAGGCCGCCACACCCTGAATCCCAGGAAAGGTTAGAAAGACTCTAAAACAAATGCCATGCCGTCAGAGACAGCGAAGCCAGAATAAAATAAATATAGGATGCCGCAGGTCAATCGAGAAATCTCAGAGGCTAGGAGGTAATGGCAGTGTAGGTAAGTTGACGCACCTACAACTTGAGATCACCCTTCGCAAAGGGGAGCTCCAATGGACTGCGCAATAGCAGCCCAGGTAAGTCGGCGCACCAACAAGTTGAGATCACCCTTCGCAAAGGGGAGCTCCAATTGACTGCAGTCCTTGCATGGGAGATCACAAACGAATGCAACATGGCGGACCAATGAATTTGCCGACAAGGGCTAGGCTAAGCCTAACAGGTTGAAAAAACTGAGGAATCGAAAGCAGGCGGGCATAGAGGCTCAGTAATCTAGTATAACCGAGGTAAAAAAACCCTCTTAAGATTAAATGGCCTCTGCCAACGAGTTCAGTAAGAAATACCTGATCGCCATCGGCGAGCCCGTCTCCAACTAAAACTTTACTACTCTCTAAGCTAGACTAGCCGGGATACTAGTAAAATAAGACTAAGTGAACACGAACTAAGAGGGTGGTCGAGTAAGCGACATCGCGCCCAATGGCTATCTGGACTCGGAGCGCATGGCTCTTTCATCGCTTAAAAAAAAAGATAAAAACCACTCCCTGAGGGGATCTAAGACAGCGAAAGCTAATTCAAACTGTAAAAGAAGAGGATACTCAACTTAACGATGAAGAGGAAACCATCATGCGTGGAATTACTCCAAAAAAAGCTGAATTAAGCAGACTCGAAAAAACTACTTGCAATGTAGGACGCTGCGAAGAAAGATATGACGTCATCAGTGACGAACAGCACCATAAGGGGAGAGGATATGTAACGGCTCCTTACCTATCCTTCTTCCTAGATTCCTAGACTGGGTTAAGTCTGCTAGGGGTGCAGATATCTATGGTTATCTACGGATACATCCCTGATTATACACAAAATCTTAGGATAGTTGTTCTGCGTGTTAGAATCCCGTGATACCTGACGGTAATTCTCTTGTAATATCACTCGCAGAAATATTATACAGTAGGAAGCTGCCGGAAGGACCTTCCATCATGACGACATGGCTTGAGCCCAAAAAGGATTTTTTAATGAAATTTATTCCTCCAATACTAACCTGGTGGTTATTTTATTTCCCACCCTCCTCCCAATGTCAATGATGACAAGATACTGTGGTATGTACAGATCTATAACAATTTTGGTTATCTGAAGTGATGGTTATAAATGCATGTGGTTAATGTTCCTCCTTAGGCAGACTCTGCCAGGAGGACTTTGTGTCACAGAGAAATAGTTGTGGAGAGGAAAAATATATAAATATTTTCATCATAAGTCTCCAGCTTTGATGATTATAGGATGATGACTACCAGGTAAGTATTGAAATGATAAATATTATTATTAAAGTTGAGGGAAATTTTGTAAAACCATGTAAGGATTTTATTGCAATTATTTTTTTTTTCTTTTATGCAAAGGTTTTATGAACTGGGATGAATTTATTCTAGATTTGATTAAGAGTGTGTTTTAGCTGCATAATTAATGGGTTATAATTGTCCATGCAGAATTGATTTTGATAAAATTCTGTAATGAATTTGAATCCTCTGAGGCCCCAATTCACTGTGGGAGAAATTTGTTTTTGCTGCAGTAATGTCTTTTATGATTAAATTTGCAGAATAGATTTGAATATTTTTGAGGCATTTTATTTACTGAAACCAACCATGTTCCATGGACATTTTCCAAGAACAATTAATTGAATTTTTAGATTTTCATGATTATTTTGATCCATTTGCTAATCTCTCACATGCATATGGGTGTGCCCTGTAGTTAACTCTTCATTTCCCTGTATATTTCAAGAGATTCTTTGTTCCCCTAATTATTCCCCAGTTGTGCTACAGAGTAATTGTGATATCTAAATATGACAAATTCGTAGATAATTTGTATTTTTCCTAACTATACAAATCTTAGCTATTTAATAGGGGTATTACTTTCGGCGCAGCTGAAATGACGAGCCATTAAAATTTAACGAGGGTTTACTACCCACACCGCTAGTTAGCGGGGGTAGGGGAGGGTAGCTTGCTAACCCCCCCCCCCCCTGCCCCCCCTCACACACACACCTGTGCTTGAGCTCACTTTGCTTGGAGGTAGGACTTCAAGGGGGATAGGGCTGGCGGGCAAGTTTGATTAAATAGCTAAGGTTTGTATAGTTAGGAAAAATACAAATTATCTACGAATTTGTCATTTGTTCCGTAACTGGAATACAAACCACGCTATTTAATAGGGGTGACTCGCCTATTAAGAAGGGTGGACGTCCCTGCCAGTCTGGCTTTTTCGCTCTGTCCGGGGGCTCGTTATTTGAGTGTGTAAGCACCCAAGAAATAAGGAGTCCCTGCACCTCGCTAGAACCTTGCTACGCAAGGACTGCGGCCTACGCAAGCTGTGTGTGAAGGTATGAAGAAGTGTGACTCGTCCTAGGAAGTTGTCCTGAAGTTCTTTAGATGGAAACTTGTAGCCTAGGACTTTCCCAATACCACCTCGTCAGGGTATGGGGACGTAACAGTATTAGTCTTAATACTAGGAACACAAGGAAGCATGGTTTACCCGCAGTGGTTTGAGGTCAGCTATGCAGAGAATCCAGGATGCTGCTTTCCCCACGAGAGGGTAGGATGAAGAAAAGAATAACAGCCAGTCAAATCTTTTCATTCACGCAGACTAAAACTGGGTAACAGTGCCCTCAACCTTCTGCTACTTGTCCAATAAGGAGCTTGAGGTTTTAAACCAGCTGTTGTGCAGCCACCACCGGACCGATAGAGATCGTATCGAGTTCCTGTGGGTTACGTCTTGGCAGGAGAAAGGTTGTGAAAGTCACCTGGAGCATTCACATCCTTTCTTGTAAAACCTGCATCACAGAGTAATCTGCTAAGAAGGACCAGGGTCATAGTTATGCCCCTGACACTGTGAGTCGTCATGTCGAGATGATGTTTCGTCGATCCTCCTCTAGTCTCTCTCGGTGTTGACAAGAGGAGGGACCCGGGCAGGCTGTTGCCGTTTTCTTTAGGTAAAGTCTCATACCTCACCCTGAGGTACAGTAACGGATGATCTGGATCGACCGTTACCTAGTTGAGACTTGTGCAGGATCCGTCACCTCTGGAGACTGTGTCTGGTGACATTCTCAGGGATGAAACTGACCCTTGTCTTTTGCCCTTCTCAATAATGGACGATGTCGAAAGAGAGACCATGAAGTTCCTTAACTCGTATGGTTGCTGTCCGAGTGTGTAGGAACATTGTGTTCTTAAATCAGGAGGAAATTTGTTGCCTGGTGAAGTGGAACACAAAGAGGTCCCTTTAGGGATCGGAGATTGAACTATGTTTTGAGAGGAAGGTCTCAATTCCGAATGGGGAAAGGCAAGTAGTAAGTCCGTATGAGTTAGGAAAAGTCTATCGATGGAAGGGTGTCCCTTTCTTTCAGTATGAAGGCGAAGGATCAAGGTTGAGTGATCATCTTTACCTATCGAAACTGAATAGGGGATCTTTTCCTCTTGCATATACTTGAGGATTCCACTATTGCTGGAATCGAGGTATCGAGAGAAGATACACTTTCCCATGACGCCCACCCCACAAGACATGATTCTACCTGGTAGACTGATGCTGAGGAACTCCTCAGGTATCTAGACAACCTCTTCGCAAAGAGGTATTGGGTAGTCTTCAGGCGTACACTCATAGCAAAGCTATAGCTTGTGGTAGGTTTCGAAGTGGGTTGTCTGATATGCGGAGAGGGTTCTCTTGGAGGCTCTATCAGAAGCTGCAAAAGGTTTTGAGACCTTTCTGCATAATGCCATAGCGGAGCTAGGTGAGTCCTTGATAGGTTGACCGATGTTCTAGCCTTGTTGAGTGCCCTTCTCTAGATAAAACAGGGACGAGACGTAAACGTCATTGTTGTACCCACCGTTGTTGCCAGAGAGCCTTGGGTTCTAGGGCTGGTGAGCAACGGTAGCCTGAGGTTCAGGGGCATTGTGAACAGACCCCTTAGTTGGAGGACCTCGTAAAGTCGGGACTTTGTCGGCTACATGGCGATCCAAAGTCCATTCGGTATACCTATCTGAGGTGCTGTGCACAGATTGTCGGCGAGCCTGTTCTTCCAGTCTGGAATGAAACGGGCTGAAAGTGGTGCTGAAAGTGGTACTGAACGGGCTTTGGCCCATCTTAGTGTTTATACTATTAGATGGGAAGATTCTACAAGCCAGATCCTATTTGCTTGTCGATGTGAGTCTCTATGTGGTGTGCGGTGTGTCGTCCATCACATCACTGAATGGTCTGTTAGGAACCGATGAGGCTGTTGAAGGACCGGAAAGTTGGCCTTCATCTCTTGAGAGATCTAAGTGAAGGTACCTTCGGGCTCTGTCCAGAGGGCTGAGGTCGTGTGGTGCAGCACTATGGTCCCTCCTTTCTTCTTTTTCCGACTCCAGTCTCCTGGAATGGAAGTTGTTCTCGTTTCGAGGAGGTTTTTGTGGAGATTGGTGTTTAGAATCATTCCCAGATACACCAGTCTCCTGGGTGGGAAGTAGGGAAGATTCCGTAGGTTTACACTGATCACTGGATCTTGGTAAAAAGACTTCAGAAATTCCAGTGTTAATGCAAGGTTGCCACTGAGTCTGCTAAGGTCAGTCAGTTGTCCCGAGAGAGCGGAGACGGAAGCCAATCCTGTGAGACCAGTATGGGTGTAAAGGAAAGACCGAAGCACAGTGCCTTGAACTGGTGTTTCTTGTTTGTCTAGACTGAATTTTCCAACCTTCCTAGATGGATGGTTTGAACCTGGGAGTAAGTGTCCTTAAGGTCCAGTGTGCAAATGAAGACCTGAAGTCTTAACCCTCGATCGAACTCCACCATGGAGTGGGCATCGACCCAAAGGGACAGGAGCGATATCCAGTGTAAGGATTCTCCTCTGAGAGAGAATTTGTTTAGAAGGAAGACCATGCTTAGCCTTACCACGTGCCCTGATGGGATTGATGCTATTCCTTAGAATAGAATTAATCTGGCGAATGTTAATCACTGGTTAACCGTTGTGTATCGTGGATACTGTGCAGTTGGAGAGTGCTCGCAAGTAGTTCCCTGTTGGCAAACCGTTGATGAGGGTTGTCGAACGTTTATCGATCCCTTTTAGCGTGATGGCAAACGGCTAGTAGCAAGAAGTATGGTGTATAACTTCTGATCTAGAAACTACAGGAAGCGGTTGACTAGTAAGTTCGAGTCACGAACTGCTGGCAAATAACAGATGACCATGAATCGGTGGTCTGTGCACCGATGGTGAATTCGAGAACAGCCAGCTGATTATAATCCCCCCTGTTTGGTCAGAGATGAGCAAGCTGAAGATGGGCTGGTCAGAGATCAGCGAGCTGAGTTCAATGATCGAAGAAGGATGAGCTGCCCATCTGTGATCTAGTGATCAGCAACCTGATGACTGGTTATTGACTAGCAATCGATGATTGGAAATGCTAGCAATTGGAGATCGTTATTCATTGGCGGGACTAGAGGTCACAGATCAGCATTGAGCTAGCAATTGGCGATCTGGTGATCGGCGACCTAGCGATCAGTAAACTGTGACTAGCCATCAGCAAACAGTGATCTAGAGATCAGTCTGTTGATGCTTTCCTGTTTACTGCCGCTGGTCTGTTAAGGAAAAAAGAAACTTTAGAAGAGACAGGGACCAAGGATTCCCTGATTTGATTCCCTTGTAGGAGGGAATCCTTGGAATATTGAATCCTCTGCGGAGCCTTATTCCTCTTTTCCCGGTGGCAATGTTTATGTGCTTGCGGGGAGGAATGGGGAAATGGTGACCTGTCCAAAAAGTTTTACTCCTTTTTACTGACAATTGCACGAGTGTGTAGGTGAGTCTGGAGCGATGGCACACAGGATGCTGCTGGTGCTTAATATCTGCCTGGAGAGCAGGCAAGCGCTGGTTCTTAGACAAGAGCTGGTGCATTGGATCTGCGAGTCTTGACTCTTTGGCAAGAGCTGGCGTATGAATCCGAGGACCGTAACTGCGCAGGAGGGCGCAGGAAAGTGAGGAAGATTGCTGGCACGCCGTAAGGCACTGTGTAGTTTGTGCATTCTCCCTAGAATGCACCGAAGCGTGTGACTGGTTGCGCAAGAGTGGGAGCATTGGCGCGTGCGTGAGAGTACTACGTGGAAATTGTTGGCGCGTGCGTGCGGAAGACCATCGGGCACCCACACGTTGAAGACCGTTGGAGCGCACGGAAGGCTGTGTGCTTGCACTCAAGATTATTGGAGCACGCACATGCGAAGGCCGTCGGAGCGCGCCCGCACGTAAGGCCGTCGGTGCGCTTGCACGGTAGACTATTGGCGCACGTGCAGGATACCATCGGCGGCCGTGCGCAGAAGAAAGTCAGCACGCACACGCGCAATACTGTTGGTGCGCGTGCGGGAGACCCCAGGTACTGGCGCGGGGGAGAAAGTAGGCCGTGCGCGCGGAACTGTTGCCGCGCGCACGTGCCAGACTATGAAGCGCGCGCAAGAGCATTGCCGCTTGCGCGCGTGAAAAATCATCGGCGCGCGAGCGTGAGACCATCGGCACCCGCGAGCGGGAGACCATCGGCACAATCGTCGGCGCGTACAAGACTGTTGGCACGCGCGCGCGTACAAGATTGTAGGCGTGGGCACGCGCGGAGACTATCGGTGTGTGCGCGCGGAAGACTATCGGCGCGCTCGTGGAAGACTATTGGCGCGCGCGCGGGAGACCATCGGTACCCGCGCGCGGGAAACATCGTCGACGCTTGCGCGCGCAAGAAGATCATCGGCGCTTGCGCGCGTATGAAGATCGTCAGCGCTTGCGCGGGTAAGAAGATCGGCGAGCGCGCACGCGCGAAGGTAGTTGTGCGCACGCGGGAAACCATCGGTACCCGCACGCGGAAGATCGTCGGCACTTGCACGCGTAAGAAGATCTTCGGCGCTTGCGCCCGTAAGAAGATCGGCGAGCGCTTGAGCGAGCGCGAAGCACACGTGCGCGAAGGTAGCGGTGCGCACGCGGGAAACCATCGGTACTCGCGCGCGGAAGATCGTCGGCGCTTGCACGCTTAAGAAGATCGTCGTTTGGAGGGTCAGCTGCAGGACGATCAGGAACTGGGATGTGCCCTTTAAAAAAGGGCTGTCATCCCCCGATGAGGACCGTAAGCAGGTCTGCTTTAGAGTCCAGGACCGAAGTCCTTCGTTGCATGCGCTGTTAGATCGGTAGGTCAGCTGGCAGGATGATCAGGAACTGGGATGTGCCTTTTGGAAGGGCCAGCATCCACCGATGGGAACGTAAATGGTTCGTGTTAGAATCCAGGACCGAAGTCCAAAGGACTACGTTGCAGCACAAGGTTGCGCTGATAGATCGGTAGGACACTGGAAGGTCTGCTTGATCCCCCGAGGAGGTGTCTCTATGATAGGCCTCTTCAGCGAACGAGAGAGGTGACTACTTCGTAGAAGAGTCTTGAAGACACTCGTGATGACGCCCCTTAGGGCCGTTGGATCAGCAAGCTGACCTTATCAGTAGCGATCCTCCGGAGAGGAGTCTCTATGAGTGGCCTCTCTCGCGAACAAGAGAGGTGACACTTCGTAGAAGAGACCTGAAGACACTCGTGATGACGCCCCTTAGGGCCGGTGGACCAGCAAGCTGACCTTAGCAGTAGCGATCCTCCGAAGAGGAGTCTCTATGAGTGGCCTCTCTCGCGAACGAGAGAGGTGAACACTTCGTAGAAGAGACTTGCCAAGACTGTGCTCCACTCCTGAAGGAAGAGAAACTCAGCAAGGGGGGAGAGAAGTCTGGCCGAAGGGCAGCAACCGATGAATTTATTAAGGTATGGGATGTTCTCCCTCTGAAGGGAGAAAACAACCTCACACCTGAGAAGAAACCTCCCTCGGAAAGGAAGTTCTCCAACCCCTGGAGGCGAACCTCCTTTAGCATTCTAAGATGATCTGAAGTGCTGGCATATTGTCACGGGAGTACTTCTAAGAGAAGGGATGACGCCCATGACGACGTCCTCTGAGGGACGGCAGTGACAGCAGATTCCCCAGGCATGAACAGGACAGCTCTGCTTCGTTGGCACTCTTTAGTCGAACGAAGAAAAGCTGCATAGTTAACTGGGAAAATAAAATAAAATAATTATTTAACAGAAATTCCCTAGGGAGGAACTCCGAAGAGGAACCCCGAGGGAATAACATAATATAAGAATTAAGTATGCGCCCTTCCTTCCCCAGATGACATCCACGGGAGAAGGGGGGAGCGGAGTAACTGTAATAAAAACAGCATTATAACAGAATTATAATTATCTAAATCATCTAAGAATATTCACTAATAGTGAGAACCACTGACCCCCCGAAGGGAAGTGTTCCCCACGGAGAAAGCTGAAAAGTTAAAATACAATTAGATTTCACTAAAAATAATTGAGACAAACAAACGGAATAGCAACCTAACCCGCACACGGGAAAGGAGCTTCCGTAATAGTACGTTGTTGTAGTAAAGGTGAACGACCTCGAGTAGAGAGAGACCGTAGTCAATCTTTAAAGGCCACATTCCCTTCGCTCAGAATCCAAGTTTCCCGTAGGAAAAGAGGAAAAGGCGAAGATAATAGTTGAATGAAGAGGGTCCAGGCGATGATGATTTCCCTGCGGCGGCCGAGTTAACGGATATATGCCAACGGGAAGACCGATGGACCAGAGAGGGAGAGGCCGTTCCCCACGAAGTGGAACTGTGCTGGCCTTGCTACTACGCAAGTGTCGTTGTCGTATATCACACACACAGCACAAACACTGAAAAGAAAACTTACTACATTTCCATACACATATATATACATGAACATTAAGAATGTTTATATATATATTTACAAGTATAAGAAAAAGTAAGTAAAAAAGACAAAAATTAATGGCAGTCAAAAATAGGCGAGGAGAGATAGAGAGGAAACAACCGTTCTCGCTCCGAGCTAAAAGTAAAGTGAGCTCAAGCACAGGTGTGTGTGTGAGTGGGGGGGGGGGGGGTAGAAAGCTACCTTCCCCTACCCCCGCTAACTAGCGGTGTGGGTAGTAAACCCTCGTTAAATTTTAATGGCTCGTCATTTCAGCTGCGCCGAAAGTAATACCCCTATTAAATAACGTGGTTTGTATTCCAGTTACCGAACAAACCATGAGTTTAATCATTAGTCATAGCATTTCTAATTCTAAATTCTTGGTCAATATTTCCTTGTTATCAGCATTCATTTAAAATACATATTCAATTTGAGGGTATGACTCAGTATGAAATGCTGTTTTGATGTAATATGAAACTTTTTCTTGTCTTCCTATAAAGTGCTAGTACACCTCGTCTGAATCCCCCACGAAAACCTGCAAGACCTTATGCTTCAGTGCGTGCACGGATACGAATCCGAGGTGGTAGACCAGTTGTCGGGGGCTTTGCAAATGTAGGTGCAGTATTTGGTGAAGCAAAGGTTGAAGAACTTCATCCACAGATTCTAAAAATGGCACGGAAATCAGGACAGCTAAACCTTTCAAATAGAGGGATGGTTGAAGGTATTGGTATTGTTTGCTATTGAAATGTTGTAATATCCTGTTGTACAAAAAAGAAATTACATTGTTGTGTACTGTATATTGTACAGTATTTCAGATTAGTTGCTACCATTTGGATATTTATTACAATTACAAGTGAATTACAATAACAAAGTTAGGCTACCAGATTGAGCTTTTGACATTGAATAAGGAAAGAAGATTTTACTTCAAGTAATAAAGAAAATGATCGTGATTCATGCAAGCTTCACATGATGTTGGTTTTACAGATACAACATCGATTTTTTTCAGTAATTGGATGGTTTTGGGCCTATTTTAATCCTGGAAAAATTATTGAAACATTGAAATATCTTAGTAATTTTTTCTTAATATTGTCAATCTGTGACTTTAGGTTACTTGATGGGTAGCATTACCATTGTGTGAGGCCCATCCCATGAATTAACATTTAGAATAATTTAATCTAAAAGTGAGCCCTCGCTACTTCGCGGTTCGACCATCGCGGATTCACGACTTCGCGGACTTTTTTCATAAACCCTTTTACCCCCAGGCTATTTGGTAAATACGGCATCCGATTTCATCAGCAAACCACTATTTTGGGGGAAAACATCATTTTATTCTAGATAATTGCTACTCTTTAAATTGTTAATTGTACATTAAGAAAACGTGTACTTTTGTTTTTAAATTTCGGGTGTATTTTAAAAATCAAGTATTGTTGACTTCTTTTTGTTTTACTTTTGGCTGTGATCAGATCAGCTGACGTCTAGCTGCCGGTCTCAAGAATATGCACGTACGAAGTATTGTTTATACTGTACCATTTCTTAGCTTATTCAAACCATCTATACAGTTGATATTATTTAAGCACCAATGTGTTATAACCTATCATATTTTTTTTTGTTTATTACATTTAAAACAATTCTCTCTCTCTCTCTCTCTCTCTCTCTCTCTCTCTCTCTCTCTCTCTCTCTCTCTCTCTCTCTCTCTCTCTCTCTCTGTGGGCTACTTTTCACTACCTCTCATTCCTTACCTCTATCTCACTAACAAATGAAATCTTTGTTGCTTCACAAAGTTTCATTTATATTGAAAATCAATCATGATTCAATTTTCCTTACTTTCTCCAATCTCGCATTATGTCACAACGAACGTTATAGCGGTAACTTAATTGTTCGACAACTTTAAAAATCGGCCTAGTAGCCTACTTGCTTCTTCTCTTACTTTTTTTTTTAGATGGTTTCATAATTGAGGGGGGTACAAGTTGACTTATAACTGAAGTTAGGAAAAGTATTTTGGATATAGAATGGAGAATCATCTTTAGTAACAGTGTAGAATTATCGTAGATTATCATTCGGTCATTAGCGGCAGTTATTGTTGATTAAACGCCAAAAAAAAAGAAAAAAAATTGTTTTCCTGCTTTGCTGCGTATGTAGGATTTTATATAGATACGGTAAATAATATTTGTAATAAGATATTTACTAAAAACTTTTAATATCATTATTTATCACTTTGATCATGTGCGTTTAATGCCTTCGTTTGTTTATTACGATCGAGAATGGAGCGTACAGTAAACGAATGGAAGGTTTCCGTTTCAGGCGGTGTCCTAAAGAAAAACATTATATAAATGGCATTCATTTAATTTATTTGGAAGTCCTAAGAAAAATTAAGTAGAACATTGGTAATAACAAAATAAACATAATCAATAATTGGTAAGATTGCTGTCGATGCAAAAACTAACCTATACACAGATGTGTAAATGCGTCTGTTTCTTCATTATGATCAGAGATAAACGTAAACAAAATTTTGGTTGTCATTTTTTATCGTGCTTTTTGGCGTGTTTAGGAAACGCATGATATAAAATCGCCTTTAATATTTGTGCCTGTTTTAGTTTAGTGTACTGTAGTACATGCATTAAGTGTTCTGTACATTAAAGGGTAGTTTGTTAACAGTACTATGTAAAGGGAAGGTTTTAAAAGTCTGAATATACATGTTAAATAAATAGGTAAATATGGTGTCCCTACTTCGCGGATTTTCAGCTATCGCGGCCGGGTTTGGAACCTATCTACCGCAATAAATGAGGGTTCACTGTAACATAATCATTCATCAGTTTCAAATACCAGGAGATCCTTGGGTTAAGACGGGTATTTGTTCCTGTGCTGCGTCCGAAGTCGATTTTCATCGTAAATTGGATTTATATACATAACATACTGTATGTACATATGTACATATTGTAAATGTATAAACGGCTTTTGACGTCGGAAAAATCTATTTTTGGGTGATATAGCCATGTCGTCCTGATGGAAGGTCCTTCCGGCAGCTTCCTACTGTATAATATTTCTGCGAGTGATATTATGAGAGAATTACCGTCAGGTATCACCGGGTTCTAACCCCCGGAACGACTATCCTGAGATCGTGTATAATCAGGGACGTATCTGTAGATAACCATAGATATCTGCTCCCCTAACTGACTTAACCCAGCCTAGGAATCTAGGGAGAAGGATAGGTGAGGAGCCGTAACATATCCTCTCCCCTCATGGTGCTGTTCATCACTGATGACGCCATTCCACATAGCAGTGTAACTACTGTAAAAAGAGGCATCCTACGAAGCATCGGGGAGGGACAACGTAACGGGTGGGCCATCAGGACGACATGGCTATCTCGCCCAAAAATAGATTTTTCCTACGTCAAAATCCGTTTTTTGGGCTCAAGCCATGTCGTCCTGATGGAAGTGTACCAGAGAATTACCCATGACTCGGTAGAAATCCGGAGAGAGAGAGGTCCCAATACCGAAATGCACTTACAGGATTACTCCGTCAATGCATAGGTATCACTCTCAACTATATATCCTAGAACAGTTCGGAGGTAGTATTGACAAGTATGATGGTCCGACAAGGAGGCAATAAGGACCAAAGGACCGGCCTCCGCAATTGGAAAATCACCTGAGTTTAGTGTCGGGGAACACTAAGGAACCCGAAACTGAAGTAGGCATCGTAGGTAAGGCGAATGGAACCAATACTGCCAGGAGAAATCCAATTATGTCCAGGAAGGATGATAATGAGGAGGCACACTAAACTTATTGCCGCTAAGGTAATTATAAGCATAATAATAGGGCATAAGATAAAAGGCATGTAACAGACTTTTATTCACAAGAATCAGTGCAAAGGTTAACGAGCAATCATCATTAACAGCATATGGAAAATTTTTCAACAAAGTAAATACATCCCGTCCATACCCAGACGTAAGGTAACATTTTTGGGCTCAGGCCATGTCGTCCTGATGGAAGGTTCCTATAAGTAGTTTCCTAGGGTATATTTGACTACAGTGATATTCCCAGAGAATTTACCTTTAGGTCTCCAGAATTCTAACTCCTGGCGCGAATATCCTTAGAATTTCTCTTAAGGATATCGCATAAATCAGGGGATGTACAGTTTATCTTGATACGACACATAGCAATCTTCACCCCGAATAGCGTTTTCGCTTCTAGGGGGAAAGTGGCAAAATTTTGAAGGGGAGCCGGTATCAAGGTTACCCTTCCACCGTTACTAATTGAGTATCCAGATGGCGCTGTACGTCACTGTCATGTTTATTCCTATAAGTGTAGCGCTACAGCTTGGGGATTTTCCCTGTTTCTCTTTCGTGTACGCTCTACTTTTTGGATTTATCATGCAATCTCCAGCCTCTTCTGCCTTTGGAAAGTTGATTCTCACCCGCCACTAGGCTACTAGCCTAGTGGCTTTAGTATACTTTCATACATGTTCCCCGGTTACCCTCGTGTGTCGTTCTATCAATTCAGGCAGAGATAGATATCTCCTAGAATTATTACATAAACCGATACTTGTCTCCAAAGGAGATTTAAGGGTAATCCCTCCTTCCCTCTGAGCGTAGCTTTAGGCTACAACCCTATTTGGTCTTGCCTTGAGTAGACACTCAGACCTGACTAGGCTAGGGTGTTCTGTCTCTTCCCTTGGCCGGCAGATGCCAGGCTTTGGGTTTCGGTCAGAACCTCGGAGTATATGGTCTTGTGCCGGTGACCGGCTGGCAGGGTAAATAGTCATTCCCCTGCCGGATTAGGCTGCCGGCATAGGAGGCTAGACCTCCTTAGGCCGCACTTGAAGTGGTTGTATGATGCCGCCACCTTCTCCCTGCGGTCTAGTAGACTAGTCCTGTGCTCCCAGACCCTAGGCTGAAGAATAGACATTCTTCTGCCGCTTAGGATGGAGCCGGCACTGGAACTCTGTTTCTCCCTTGTTGAGAGGAGGCGGCAAGTTCGCCATCGGCCCCTTAACTGTATTGGCAAACCCTAGGCTGGAGAATAGATATTCTCCTGTCAGCTATGATGGCGCTGATACTGAAACAGAGTTTCTTAGGGGTGTGGTAGGACCGGCAACCCTGCTGGTTCCTTCCACACCTCATACAGGACCCTTTCTCCCCCCCTCCCTGTCCTTTAGTGATGGCCTAACCATCGCAACCCTTTGGCCGTCGTCCTATAATCTCACCGCTTGCCGGGAGGTTGTGGGGCCGACCGGGGCTCCTACATGCAGTGGCTCAGTCGCTCAGCCTTCCATTATGGACGCAAGGCTCCGGGAAAGCTGTGCCAGCTGGGCCGGCTGCCGGCAAGAGACCCCTATACTGTAGAGTGTTCTTCAGTCCTCTCTTGGACTGCCATCCACATACCAGTGGCCGGCAGAGACCGGCAATGGTTTGTGTTTGGGTGGAAGCCTGAATGATACATTCTCCCCTTCCATTTGAACCCTCATTCTGGAGGAAGGCAGTAAGACTGAACACTTACACCCTTATTTACTGTTAATATACTGTACATTCAATAAGTTACCCTTCACTCCTTGCTTTCTCTCTCTCTCTCTATCGGCTAGTGCCGCCGGGTACTAACCTAGCCGGCAGGTGCCGGCCAGGTTGATGCTGCTGGCCACTACAAGTGCTGGCAAGGCGCCGGCTGGACTGGTGCACTGACACTACCCCAGCCGGTACCTTGCCGGCTTGACTGTGCCGCCAGGTGCTAGCCTAGCCGGCAACATGCCGACTAAAACTACAGTATATGCTTATACAGTAGCCAGTATATTTGCAGTATAGATCATACTGCAGACAGAAAACTATAGTATATATTATACAGTAGTTATTTTCCAACATACCCCTGTGTATCCATGCACAGTCTATTGTTGAGACAAATTATATATAGAAAAAAAAAAAATTTCTTTCCACATACAGATAGATGATCAGTTACAATTTACCCTCATTATTAAAACCTTTCGAAAACCTGTGTTCAGTTGCACTTATCTATCCTTACAGGTTAGAAATTTTCCATTGGGTTTCCTGAATAGGAAAATTCTAGGTTTTAATTTTGGGGGAGATCGCAGCAATTGGCCGGACAGAAAACACAAGTATGTGTCTTTCCTAATTCTTTTCTAGCTTATCTATCCTAAGCTATATGCAATAAATATGCAAAAATATTAATAATAATATTTATATAGTTTATCAGGTGAGATAAACTACCGCATACTCATTTAGTTTTCCTCTCTTTACAGGAGGACCATCCCAAGTGCTAGAGAGTCTTTTGCAACGTTAGGAGCAAGGAATTCTGTGGCCATGTAGAGTGCAGAGCTCACTCTCTTTGCTCCATCTCCAAGGGATCTCTAAAGTACTGGGACCCCCAGGACTGCAATGTGTGCAAGGCCTTGGTTACTGAGGCTTTTGATGACCCCAAGACAGCGGAATCAAGGGATGCAGCACGGAGTAAGCTGCGCAGATGGGTTCGTAGCTTTCAGAAGAATGCCACGGGGCCTTACCTTCCGAATGAACGGATGCGTGCCTGTCTGTTCCCAATGCGTCTGTGGATGCTGTTATACCCCAGCCTCATCCTGAGATCCCTTGCGTCCAGATATCCGTAAATACGGATGTCTCTGACGCAATGAAGGACATCCACCTAGATGAAAGGATGTTGGAGGTGTCCGAGGACACCAAAAAACACCTTCTAGCGGGAGGTCTAGAAGAGGAGTCTACCCTGGCTCCCGAGACTGAAGAGGACGACGTCGAATCGAAGTCCGTTTCATCGGTTCCGGCCCCAGAACCTGTGCCCTCTACGTCTTCTGCTCCTCCATCGGATGGCATGGAAAAAGCTTTGGCTAGTCTCATGTCTATGGTGGAAAGTCTTCGTAATCAGAACGAAGAAAGGGACGTTGAATTGAAGAGAATTGATCTCGCCGCATCCCGTGGGTCTCAGAGGAGACTCAATGTGAAAGATCTTCCTCCTTGCTCTGACGTGAACCCTTAGAGGCATGCGGAATACATGCCTATCACCAATGGGAAGATATTCATTTCAGAGAAGCTGGGGGCTGTCCTCATAGAGGATGTTGACTTTTGGCCCAGCTTTAAGTCTTACCCAGACTGCTTCGTCCGCTTGAAGGCGGAACCTGTTTCCAAGGAGGAGAGAGAACCAAAAGAGGTCATAGTGCTTGACCATGAAAAAGCTCAGGCTCTGTTGGCAAGTAGCCTGAAAGAAAAGGGCTTCACTTATTCGAAAGTGCCAGCCCTTTGCAAGACACACCCTTTTTTTTTTGCTCCTGCTAAGCTAGCGTTTCCCTTTACGGCAAAAGGATTTAAGGCAGTCATGAAGGCGGTGGACGCAGGCAAGCCTTGCCCTTCTGTCCCTAGCCCTGCCCTTCTGTCCCTAGCCCTGCCTACGGACGGGAACGACTGGAAGGAAATCCACCTTACCTTCTCAGTTGGGAAGCTGGAGGCGGATATTGCTGGACGTCAGTTCAGTGAAAACCTCCCTAAGTTGTCTGAGTTCTCTTGCAAAGGGAGCAAGAGATAAAGGAGAGACTTGCCGCATCCTTATCCCTCCAGATTACCTTGGAGGCAATGGCAAGTGACAACAGATCCCCAGATATGTACATGGTCGTCGTCAAATCACATTTGACTACACTGGTCAAGGACCTATATGGCTTTGTGAAAGCCAGACGGGCATGTAGGGAGTTCATGTTTGCTTCGGCTGCAGTGAAACCCGAACCCAGGAAGCTGATAACCTCTAATATCTGGGGAAAAGACCTCTTCCCAAGTGAAGTGGTCAAGAAAGTAGTGGACAAGACCTCCACGGAGAATAGGAATCTTCTCCAGAAGTGGGGCATTTCGGCGAAGAGGAAGTCTTTCCCCGGATGAGGGTCCCCAACCAAAGAGAAAGACAAAGAAACTTAGGTTACCCTCTCGCCCTGTCAGACAACAGGAACAGCAACAACTTCCCGCAGTTCCCATGACCATGGTGCCTCAGATGGTGGCACAACCCCAGCCAACTTATCAGATGGTGCCTCAGCAGCTGGTTGCCCAGTCACCAGCATTTCAACCTGCGTATGAGAGGCAGACCACTACCTTTCCTCCTAAAGGTAGAGGGTCAAAAAGGGGCTCCTCTAGATACCCTCCAAGAGGAAGAGGGGGTAAGGGAGGACGCGGTCAAGGAGGCAAGTCCTCCGGTCAGTCGAAACAATGAGATGCTTCCGGTAGGAGGAAGACTCCAACAATTTCAGGATCGCTGGACCTTCAATCCTTGGGCCCACAGCCTAATCAAGAACGGACTAGGTTGGAGCTGGAGGACAGCTCCACCATCATTTCCTCAATTCTTCCAGCACTCCACCCCCGTTCTGGAAGAATACACCCGAGAACTTTTGAGCAAACGGGTGATGAGGGCAAAGTCCATCAAGTTCCAAGGAAGGCTGTTTTGTGTTCCCAAGAAGGACTCAGACAAACTCAGAGTCATTCTGGACTTGTCGCCACTCAACAAGTTCATAGAAAACAACAAGTTCAGGATGTTAACCCTTCAACACATAAGGACCCTGATGCCAAAAAGGGCTTACACAGTCTTGATAGACATGGCAGATGCCTATTGGAATATTCCAATCAATCGCCCACTCTCCTCCTACCTAGGATTCAGTCTACAGAAGAAGAAATACGTCTTCAGAGCCATGCCCTTCGGACTAAACATAGCCCCAAGGATTTTTACAAAGCTTGCAGACGCAGTCGTTCAACAACTACGCCTAAAAGGTGTCCAGATAGTAGCCTTCTGGACGACTGGCTGGTGTGGGCAGTATCCGAGAAGGAGTGCACGCAAGCATCCAAGAAAGTGATCCAATTCCTGGAACATCTGGGATTCAAGATCAACGTCAAGAAGTCTCGCTTATCTCCAGCTCAGGAGTTTCAATGGCTAGGAATTCATTGGAACTTAAAGTCACACCGTCTCTCCATTCCCCCAGGGAAGAGGGGAGAGATAGCGGGATCTGTCAAGAGACTACTGAAATCCGACAGGATATCAAGACGCCAACAGGAGAGAGTACTGGGTTCTCTTCAGTTTGCAGCAGTGACAAACCTGGTGCTAAGAGCACAACTGAAAGATGCATCAGGAGTCTGGAGAAGATACGCATCAAACGCTCGAGGAGATCTAAGAAGACCAATACCGACTCGACTACGATCATTTCTCAAGCCATGGTCGAAGGCTAAGAACCTGAAAAGGTCTGTGCCCTTGCAACCACCTCTACCTTCAGTCATCATCTATACAGAGGCATCAAAGGAAGGTTGGGGAGGTCACTCTCACCAATGGAAAGTCCAAGGGATTTGGTCTTCCCTATTCAAGACCTTCCACATCAACGTTTTGGAAGCCATGGCAGTCTTTCTCACATTGAAGAAACGGTCTCCTCGACATTCAGCCCATATAAGACTGATCTTAGACAGCGAGGTGATAGTGAGATGTTTGAATTGTCAAGGTTCGAGATCACCCCAAATCAACCAAGTGATGTTGGCCATCTTCCGCTTAGTGGAAAAGAAGAGATGGCATTTATCAGCAGTTCACCTTCAAGGGTTCCGCAATGTGACGGCGGACGCTCTATCCAGGCTTACGCCCATAGACGCAGGATCATTCTTCTTCATCTTACGTTAAGTACCAGAACTGCAGATCTACCTCTTCGCGACGAGCGACAACAAGAAACTACTTCCGTACGTGGCCCCATACAAGGACCCTCTAGCGGAAGCGGTGGACGCCATGTCCCTCGACTGGAACAAATGTAACTGGATTTACCTGTTCCCTCCAACCAACCTCTTACTGAAGGTCCTCAACAAGCTGAGATCCTTTCAGGGAACGGCAGCTCTAGTTGCTCCCAAGTGGCCAAAGAGCAATTGGTTCTCTCTGGTATTGGAACTGAAGCTGAGACTGGTCCCTCTGCCAGACCCAGTATTGACTCAACAAGTACAGAAGTCGACTGTCTTCGCTTCATCACAGAAAAACCCAAAACCTTTATCTCATGATTTTTTCTCCTTAGCAGTAAAAAAAAGGTTTGGGATCTCGAGAGACAGTATAGACTTCTTAGAAGAATATAAGTCTAAGTCTACTAGAGGACAATATGAGTCATCTTGGAAGAAGTGGGTTGCTTTCGTCAAGGCAAAAGGACCAAAAGAAATCTCAACAGACTTCTGTTTATCCTTCTTTATTCACCTTCATAAACAAGGTTTAGCAGCCAACACGATAATGACGTGTAAATCAGCCTTGACTAGACCTCTGCCATAGGCCTTCCAAGTAGACTTGTCAAACGAAATCTTTAACAAGATCCCTAAGGCCTGCGCTAGGCTTAGGCCTGCAGCCCCTCCGAAGCCCATTTCATGGTCCTTGGATAAGGTCCTACCCTTTGCTTCAATAGTGAACAATGAGGATTGCTCTCTGAAAAACTTAACCCAGAAAGTTATATTCTTGTTTGTTCTAGCCTCGGGGGCCAGAGTTAGTAAAATAATGGCCCATTCCAGAGATGAGGGCCATATTCAGTTCACAGAAGTAGGAGAAATGAATCTCTTTCCTGACCCAACATTTCTCGCCAAGAACGAGCTACCTACCAAACGGTGAGGTCCCTGGAGAATCTGCCCTCTGAAGGAAGATCTCTCGCTGTGTCCAGTGGAGAGTGTAAAGGTTTATCTTCGTAGAACTTCAGACTTCAGGGGAGGACAGCTCTTTAAAGGAGAAACCTCGGGGTCAAATCTATCCCTAAGACAACTAAGGGCGAAGATCACCTATTCCATTCGCAGAGCGGAACCTGACAGTACACCCGCAGGTCATGATCCAAGAAAAATTGCTTCGTCATTAAACTTCTTCCAATTCATGAACTTTGAGAGTCTTCGCTCATATACTGGATGGAAGTCATCCAGGGTGTTCTTTAAACACTACGCGAAGCAAGTGCAAGAGTTGAAACGATTTGTGGTGGTGTCAGGTAGTGTCCTAAAACCTGTCGTTTAGTGCTGCGAGGAACAGTGAATTGATTGGGACTGTCAAATTATGGGTGAAGGTGTTGACACTTCACAGTGCAATACTTTAAGATAAGTGTCACCAAGGTGGCACTATGGACTGTTCCAGTTATTAAAGGTGAAAGAAACATAGAGACAACAAAACACCAGAATTCAACAGGTATAAGTACAGAAGAATTGTCATTGACTTTTATCTTTCTTCGTGGCCAAGTGGTTTAGTCATTGTCTATACAAGCTTACCGGACCAGGGTTCGATTCCCGGCCGGTCACAAGCTCTTGTCTTTGTGTGATTTCGCCTGGGACTCTGATCCCGAGGTCGTTAGGAGAATCCAGACATTAATGTATTAAAAATATATATGGCTTATTTGGATATATATATACTGTACGGTATATATATATATATATATATATATATATATATATATATATATATATATATATATATATATATATATATATATATATATATATATATATGTATATATCCCCCGTCGCGTGGGTCACCAAGGGGCGTGTTGTTCAGTGGGTGACCAGGCTGACAATGATAAGCATGCTACTGGAACAGCAAGAAAACACCTTCAATTGAGAAACAAAATCAGTATTGGAACCTGGAATGTTAGGAAACTCAAAGAAAAAGGCAAATTAAACACTGTTTGCAATGAAATGAATAACTATGGCATCCAAATTCTTGGATTAGCTGAAACTAACTGGAACGGACTCGGTAGCTTCAGAACAGATGGAAATCATCTTGTCATCTTTTCTGGTAAAGAAGATGGATACATCCATGGAGTTGCTGTAATCCTAGGAAAAGAAGCATCTATAGCTCTAATTGGCTACAGCCCAATCAGCGACCGAATTCTAAAACTAAGAATCCAAGCAAAACCACACAACATTACTATTGTTCAGTGCTATGCCCCAACTAGCACAGCGAATGATGACGAAATAAATAGCTTCTCTGACAGCCTCCAAGAAACTATAGACTTCATACCAAATCGTGATTTGCAGGTAATTATGGGAGATATGAATGCCAAAGTAGGCAAGAACTCAACACCTAACAAAACTTGTGACCGCTTTGGACTAGGAAAGCAAAACGAATGTGGAGAGAGACTCATAGAATATTGTAGTGCCAACAACATGCTGATTACAAACACAATGTTTGAACACCATCCTCGCCATCTCTACACTTGGACGTCTCCAGACATGAAAACCCGCAACCAAATTGACTATATCATCTTGAACCAAAAATGGAAAAGTTGTGTAAAAAATGTTAAAACTAGACATGGAGCAGACTGTAATAGCGACCACCAACTCCTGGCTGCCGAGATCAAACTACAACTTAAGAAATTGACACTACCACCTCAACCAATTCGCTTTGACTACAAAACCCTTGATAACAATTATTCTGTCAAAATTTCAAATAGCTTTGAGGCTCTTTTACAATGTGAAAACGAAAAAGCCCCAAACGAGCTGTGGAACGAAGGAAAGGACATCTTTCTAAAAGTTGCAGAAGAAACCATTACCAAGAAAACCAACAAAAGGAATCAATGGATATCGAAAGAAACGATAAAAGAAGTTGAGCTTAGAAGGCAACTCTAAACAAAAGGGATCAATGATCCTGTTGAGGAAACAATTTACAGACAACAGAACTCCAAAATTCAACGGATGATGCGGAAAGACAAGGAAAAGTTCATACAAGAACAATGCCAAAGGATTGAAGTAAATTCCATTAACAACTCTACCAAAGAAATGTACAATGGTGTGAGAAACCTCACCAAGAAATTCAAACCATCTGTTGACACCATCAAAAATGAAGATGACCTAATCCTTTGTGACAGAGAGGAAGTCAAAGACAGATGGAAAGAATACTGCACAAATCTCTACAAAAGAAATGAATCCATTGTAACACCAGTCCCATACGGGCAAGTGTCTTCAGAACCAGAACCACCTTCTCTGATTGATGAGATTAGAGAAGCTATTAAAGAACTCAAACTTGGAAAGAGTCCAGGAAACGATCAGGTCACAGCCGAAATGATAAAGAATGGAGGTGAGAACGTCGAGATATTCTATCACAGGCTCTGCATTAAAATCTGGATCGAAAACAAATGGCCAGACGATTGGGGGAGTCAGTCTTTGTCCCCATCCCTAAGAAAGGTGACACCCTCAAATGCAGCAATAATAGGAAAATCTCCCTCATTAGTCACAGTAGCAAAATTCTTTTGAAAATCATGGCTAAGAGAATGGCAAACAAACTGAACGAAGAAATCGCTGACGAACAAGCAGGATTCCGTCCTGGGAAAGGCACCAGAGACCAAATCATGAATCTCAAGATGATCCTTAAAAAAAAACAGAGAACGAGGA
>NC_090725.1:131742177-131767177 GCF_036898095.1 Palaemon carinicauda | reverse complement strand
CTTCCGCTGCACCGACCACGGGATCAGGTTCGGGGTCAAAACCCTCGAAATCTCGGGGAGAAACTGCATCAGGCCACAGCTTCTTCCATGCAGAATTGAGGGTCCGTCGAGTTAATCCCACCCAAGCCTGATCTATGATCTTCAAGCAGTGCACGATGTTGAAGTGGCCCCTCCAAAATTCACGCAAAGTTAAGTTGGTGCTTTGCGTGACATTAAAGCACTGCTTGAATAAGTGCTTGGTGTACAGCTTCTTAAAATTAGAGATGACTTGCTGGTCCATGGGCTGGAGGATAGAGGTGGTATTTGGTGGAAGATACAGCACCTTTATGAACTTGAATTCATCAAAGATATCATCTTCAAGTCCGGGGGGGTGAGCGGGTGCATTGTCAAGGCATAGCAGGCACTTTAAAGGAAATTTCTGCTCATGAAGATACTTCTTCACAGAAGGACCGAAAACTTGGTTTACCCATTGCACAAAGAATTGCCTAGTGACCCAGGCCTTCGAGTTGGATCGCCAGAAAACATGAAGCTGATCCTTATCGACGTTGTGTGCTTTAAAGGCCCTAGGGTTCTCCGAATGGTAAACAAGCAAGGGCTTGACTTTAAAGTCCCCGCTAGCGTTGGCACATAGAGCAAGAGTCAACCGATCCTTCATTGGCTTATGCCCAGGCAATTTCTTCTCTTCGGCAGTGATGTAGGTTCGACTCGGCATCTTCTTCCAAAACAGCCCGGTTTCATCACAATTGAACACCTGCTGCTCTACGTAGCCTTCTTCCTTTACGATATTTTCGAAGTTCTTAACAAAGTCAGCTGCAGCCTTTGTGTCGGCACTAGCAGCCTCTCCGTGGCGAACAACTGAATGAATCCCGGACCGTTTCTTAAATTTCTCGAACCAGCCACGAGATGCCTTGAAATCATCTGAGGAAGGCTCGGTTGAACTCTCCCCAGCATCACCCCCAGAGCTCTCCTCCTTCAAGTCCGTAAAGATGGCGTGCGCCTTCTCGCAGATAACGGTTTCGGTGATGGTGTCGCCAACGATCTCTCTATCCTTAATCCACACTAGTAGAAGTCGTTCCATCTCTTCTATGATAGGGGTACGGCGTTTGGAAATTATAGTGATCCCCTTAGAAGGTTTCACTGCTTTAATAGCTTCCTTCTGTTTAAGGATTGTCGAGATCGTCGACATATTACGGCCATACTGTTTAGCAAGTTCACTCACACGGATGCCACGCTCATGTTTTTCAATAATTTCCTGCTTAATTTCTATAGAAAGCATTTCCTTCTTCCTTTTCTCACCACTACCACTGGCAAAACTAAGCCTTTTTGGACCCATGATTTACGTAAATTATCGTTAATGGATGCACGTAAAAAATCACGATTAATTCACAGTTAATATCAGAACGCAAAGAGCACAACCGCAAGAAGCCGACGAGAACAGAGGACTGACCCAAGCCGCGCTAATTGAGCGTCCCTCCGAGGTCGATGTGCTGCCTTCTATCGGCGGAAATAAAAAACACTTCAGGCGCTATGAGCACCGACTACGCGTACGAGTATTGTTTACTTCGGGTGTCGAAAAAAACATTCGGGTGTAGAGTCGGAACGTGTTCGAATTGTACTTCGCGTGTCGAAAAATTCGGATACAACCGGTACGACGAAAATTGCTACTTCGTGTGTCGAAATAAAATTCGGGTGTAGAGTCAAAAATTTGCTCGAATTTTACTTCGGATGTTGGGAAATTCGGATGTAGATACGTTCGGATGTAGAGGTTCCACTGTGTATATATATATATATATATATATATATGTACAGTAGAACCTCTACATACGATCTTAATTTGTTCCAGGACCTGCTTCGTATGTTAAAATAATCGTATGTTGGAGCAAATATTCCATAAGAATACACTAATTTAATTTGTATAATTCGTTCTTCAGCCCAAAAACCTATAATAACTCCTTAATAAATTACTACACATAATTACATATAACAATAATACAATTGCATTATATAAGAGAGATGTAAAAAGGAATAATTATTAAGAAATAATAAAAAAGAGGTTTTTATTATCACTTTACCTTAGCGAGAGGCCAATACAGGTGTAGGATTTGCTATGCAGGAGGAGACGGACGGTTGGCGAGAAGGTAGAGATGGTGACTGTGATAACGTACCGTAACTTACTCTACCTTACACATACATGAACTTTAACCTAGAACTTAGCTTATTTATTTTATTTAAAATTTTTATATTTTATATTTTTTTTACATTTTATTTTCTTGTTAATTTTTAATTTTCATCACTTTCACTCAATTCAATCTTAAATTTCTTTGCTTCACTTTGATCCCCTTCGATGGTTTGACTGCTTTAATGCCTTCCTTCTGCTTGATGATCGTCGAGATCGTAGGCATATTCCGGCCATATTGTTTAGCCAGATCACTCACACGCACACCGCGCTCATGTTTTTCTATAATTTCTTGCTTCAATTGTAAAGAAAGCATTGCCTTCTTCCTTTTCTTGCCACTACTAATACCTGTACCGAAACTAAGCTTCTTAGGACCCATGATTATAAGTAAAATAAAAAATGAAACTTGAGAAAAGGAAGATAATAAGCACTGTTAATAACGGACCGAACTGAGGACAATCATACGATGCGTACGAAAACATAGACCTGACCAACTTGACACTCAATTGTGTCCCTCCGACGTGCTGCCGTCTACCAGCGTAAACAAGATCTACGTCGGATATTGGAGCATGACTTCGGGTGTTGAGACGAAAATTTTATCGAATTTTACTTCGGATGTTGGAACAATCGTGTGTAAAGGCAACCGTATGTAGAGGTTCCACTGTATATCTATATGTGTATATATATATAAGTGGAAAAAAGTTCATAACTACTCCCAAGCCGTAACGGGTAGAGGACGGAACTCGGACCTAATAAATAACGCTAACTATTGAAAAGTAACCAAAAATAAATAACTCGTAAGTTATCATACACCCGTAGGGGGAGAGGTGAGGGAGGGAGAAACCGTTGAACGCACAAAATGGAAAACGGGAAATCCGCTCACCCACCTGAGATAAGAAGGAAAACGAGAGAAAGGGGTAACTCGTGACTGCGAACAGAAAACGGGAACCCCAAGCTCCCGCTCCCTTGGACACAAAATCAGGACTAATAAGCACACAACACTATTATAAACTTATAAAATAAAATTGTAACTCAAGATAAGACTACGAACGAAGAATAGCGTCTGCTAAAACCCAAATTAAATAGAAAAGTCGAGTGACGGGTACTAAACAATAATAAAGCTAGAACGCTAATCTTGTTCGTAGGCTGGACTTGCTAGCAAAAAGTACCATGAGCATAATAGTGATAAAAATAGTAACGGTTCAAAAGGCATAAGGCCAGGGACTTAACCAAGAACCTAAGTGACAGAGTACTAAACAGGCAGACTAAGATGAATTCCCCAAGACAAGAGAACTAACAATGGCCGCTGTGGAAGGGCCAGACGGGAATGATAAAACAGACTATACTGGATATAAAACAAAAGCCCGGTACTACAAAAAGCTGTCAAAACAAACTATGGTACTTAACATTGGAATGGGTGAAGATGGAGCTTCGGTCATGACAAAATAAATCCACGAGTGTGAAAATAGCCGAGAGCACCACAAAATAACCCACAATTGTAGCAGTCCAAAAAGAAGGATGTTGTTCAGATGGCGCTCGCGTCGGGCGTGGGTGGCGTGGCTCTGGTAGGTTGGCTAGGGCCTCTGTATCGGCCCATCCCTTTGACGAAGGAATTAACTAAATGGAAGACAACCTGTGAATAGTGGATTTCACGCGCCTTTGCTTTATACACGACACCCACAAGGTGCTCGCGCGAGGGTAGTAACCTCTGCATTCCATGCTTTTATCTTTCTCTGGTATAATTGGAAGATTTGATCAGAAAAGTGTATTAGAAGGACCCCTTTTCACCGGGCGCCACAGGTCTCTCCCCAGAAATAGATTTTTCCTTCGTCAAAATCCCCTATATATATATATATATATATACAGTATATATATATATATATATATATTACTATATATATATATATACACACCTACATGTGTGTATATATATATATATATATATTATATATACATATATATCATATATATATATATATATATATATATATATATATACTATATATATCTATATACATATATTTATATACATATATAAATATATATATATATATATAAGTATATATATATATATATATATATTTATATATATATATATATATATATATACACTTATATAATTTATATATGTATGTACATATATATGTGTGTTTATATATATATATATATATATATATATATATATATATATGTATATATATATATATATATATATGTATATATATATATATATATATATAAATATATATATGTATATAAATATATATATGTATATAAATATACATACATACATACATACATACATACACACACATACATACATACATACATACATACATACATACATACATACATACATACACACAATTCGAGTGGCTGCTTCTGAGCACTCAGTACCGAGGGAACTCACACTAGCCAGTCGACCAGGTACGCCTCTACTTGAAGGCCTTTCTCCCGAAGTTGTTGTACGACTGTTTCGGTAAACTTCGTGAAAATCTTCAGAGCCATGTTGAACCTGAATCACATAGCTCTGAATACGTAGCCCTTTCTCTCTAGGCTTAAACCAAGGTAGGAGAATTGTCGACCTATTGGAAGATACAAAGACGTCGGTAAGATCTATAGAGACAGTGAAAGCCTCCAGGGGTGGTCAGATCTGTATCTGCATAGTAGTCAACGTCCGGAACCTGTCACACTGAACGTACAGGTTGAGATGGGACAAGACAAGAATAATTTGAGGTATGCTCGAAACCTTCTCTGGCGCGCAAAATAGAAGACCTTGAAATATCATAGATCTCTCACAGTGGATAACTCTTCTCTTCAGAAGGTCGTATACATACCATACTGTTCCAGATAAGGTGTTGGTCTTTGGAAGAAATTCCTGAGCTGTGGTGGCCCTTGTTGCCAATTCCAACCAAAGCCAATGGAAATGACACTCAGTGTCTAAGGACTGAAGGACCCACAATCCTTGCACAAGGCCAGCCGTCCCCCTAGCGGGAGACCTTCATTATTTGTGTTGAGGACGTGAACCTCTTCCTCCATGTTTCGATGTGCAGGACCACTGGACTTGCCTCCTCTGTCAAGACGGCCTTGGAAGACAACCATTACTCATACACAGGGTGGAAGGCTGGCGACTGTGACACCACTTGTTAGGGCACAGCGTAGACAGTCTGAGGGATAGCAGCATAGGGAAGAGCAAACGACTAACGATGATCTATCAGTTTGCGAGGCCTTTTGGGTTGTGGGCCTCTCCCAGGGGTGAACTTGTGAACTTCCTCTGCAATGAGATCCCCCTCTTCTGAAAAAGGCTCTAAGCTCTGCGACAGCCTTATCCGTAACTTCCTTCACCGCCTTCTAAGGAAACACGTCTTTTCCCCCGATGCTTAAGAGTACGAAACGTTTCAGCTCGTGGCGGATGGTAGCTGTAGAAAGTACATGCTCTTTACAGGCTCGACGGACCTGAAAAGAGGCATAAAGGTCCTTTATAAAGGTGGCGAGATGAGTTTTCGCCATCAAGGAAAGACTGAATTGTCTGCAAATTTCCCGATCATCATATCCATAAAGCACTGCAGAGACATCGACGCTGACAACCTTTGTCTGGCCTACGACTCAGTCTTAAGAAGGTGTTTGGGAATCCTGGGAAGCTTCTCATGAAATTGGCGGCCGGCCGCATCCTTATCAAGTTTACTCTCAGCAAAAATAAACTGGACATTTGTCCAGTGGACGGCATTGTGTGGTAAGACAGGTGAAACTGGTGTTTACTCTTCCAAAGCTGGAAGAGGCTTACCCTCACGGAGGGCTTTCTCCACAGCCGCGTAGCTCTTCGAGGCAAAAGGAAAGATCATATTGTCCAGAGCCACGGAGGAGGCCAACATCTCACCGAAGGCGACAAGCTGTATATTGATACACCCTGCCGTCATCATTGCCGCATATAATAAGGTAACTAGGAGGGCAAGACCTTATACCTAGTCGACACCTCTCGCTCCTTCAAGGCCTGGATCTCTTCACATGAGCCCTTGAACTTCAGCATATGGAATTACTAATTCCCCTCCATGAAGGCTTTCATGTTAGCCCTAAATAACAGATCCATTGTAGTACTCGAGGTACTCAGGAACTGAGGGGCTCCATGAGCCCAGCAGAAGATGTTGGGTGGAAAAAAGGGCAGGATCAGCTCCCGTCACAGAAGAAGTAATCGTCACCGTAGACCAGGAGGCCGTTGCTGTTGTGGGTCTAAAGTGGTAGACCCACTGAATTCTAGACCTACCTCATCCTCTTACCAATATGCGAAGGGACCTCGGGAAGAACACACGGTCGTCATCGGAGGTATCCTTCGAGACCATCCAGAGTGAAGTACATCCGTACAAACACTGCAATCCTGATGGTGTCAGTATGATACTGGACCTTTCATCCTCCGACACTTGGCATATGTGTGGCATGTATCAGGACCACAAGGATGCCTCACAGTCCTGACACAAAGCCGCACTCAACAGTGCATCTCCGTCACAGGCACCGCCTGTAAGGAGAAAAGGGTTTAAATGAGTACTACGTCCTCTAACAGTCACCAAAAGCTGAAAGAAATGGATTATTAACATTCCATGTTAACAATTGAGGCAATAGTAATCCCCAAATTGTGTGTAAATGCAATTGGTGAGAAAGGAGGAGATAAAGCACGAAATGTCCATTCCCCTATTGAAGAACGTGAGATTGGAAAAAATAGCCTCCTTAAAGTCTGTTGCTATAGGCCCAAAGGCTTGGGGGGGTGGGGGGGAGTTGCTAATGGAAAGAACCGTCGCTCCTATATCTCCGCAGAGAAATAACCAATTAGAAGGCAACGGTACGGGTAAACTTAATAGTTTAAGCAACCGATGCATGGATTAATGAGCAAGAATCTATATCAACCCGAGGGCTATAACAACAAGTTGATAATCTCAATTAGGGAAGACCCAGGAGTGGGAACTAGCCTATAGAGTTATCACCTCTCTATCCAATCCACACCCTTAGAGGGGAATGAGCAAATTGATAGAAAACCAATAACCTTATGTAGTGTCCATTTTCATGCAGGGACCTAGAAAACCATTTGTAAAAGGAGTTCCCAGGCCCAACATACATAAAGAAGCCTCAAAAGTTGAAGGAGTAAGGCCTTTGTGTTAATCTGTAGTTGAATTCACCTACAGTCAGCGGAGAACCCATCTTAGTTTAGGTAAGACGGTCTCAGATAAAAAGGACGTAAAGGCATGTGCCCTATAGGTACCGGCAACGCCAGGGGGGAACGACATTGATGCCAACGTCCTATGTGCCCTAAGGCACTAGTACAGATACCCACTCCCATAGATTAGCACTAACCCAGCCGCCAGTAATGGCAATGCCATCAGGGGTAATAGTGCCCAAGAGCGGCGGAGATAACAGTAAAGGGTTTCCGCAGAAAGCACCTTGCCAAAAGTGAAGGCAGTGTCGCCAGTGGCGCACTGCCGTAAGCAGCGATGTATCGCCGGTATGGATACTATAGAAGAGTATAAAGTGTCAAAAGTTGACGACAAAGCCGTTAGGTACTGGCACTGTCAAAGGCATGTATCCCAGATGTACCAGTGTTGCCGGAAGTACCAGCAGCGCTAGGGGGTAAAAGCATTGCCTCCAGTGTCCCATGTGGTCTAAGGCGCTGGCACAGACAACCACTCCCACAGACTACTGCTAGCCCACTGTCAGTAACGGAAACACCGTCAGGCATAGGTGCCTAGGGCGGTGGAAACAAACGGCAAGGGTTCCTGCATAACACACCATGCCATAGCTGAAGGCAGCGCCGCCAGTAGTGGCACTGCCGCAAGCAGTGACACATCGCCAGTACAGGTACCATAGGATAGTGTGCCAAAAGGTGGCAGCAAACCCGTTAGGTACCAGCACTGCCGTCAGTCTAATAGCCTACCCTCAGGTAGAAGCATGCTGATGGCCATGAAGGGACAGATCCCAGAAGGAACCAACCCCCACGATCAAATAAAATGATAAAATTCATGCAATGTCCGTCCCGGAAAGGCTAGGATATAAAGAGAGGTGACGGCATGGGGTAGCTATACCTATGCATCAAAAGAGCATTCCTTAACAATCCCCAGAACAGAGGCGATGGCAAGGAAGTCAGGCTCAGAAAGAAATCTAGATTCAATCTGAGGGTTATCCCAACAAGGAAGAGTCTCTAGACAGAGACACTCTATGCCACCACACCCTGAATCCCAGGAAAGGTTAGAAAAACTAAAATAAATGCCACGCCGTCAGAGATGGTGGCTGCAGTCCGATCAAGAAATCTCATAGGCTAGGAGGTAACAGTAGTACATGTAAGTCAGCGCACCGACATGCTGAGATCACGCTTCGCAAAGGGGAGCTCCAAAGGACTGTGCAGTCCTAGCATGGGAGATCACGAGCGAATGGAGAATGGCGGACCAACAGATCGCTAACGATAGGCTAAGCCTAATATGTCGATGTCGCAAGTTGAACGAGAAATCCCAGAGGCTAGGAGGGAACGGCAGTTTAGGTTAGTCAGCGCACCGAGAAGGGGAGAACACCCTTCGCAAAGGGGAGCTCCAAAGGACTGCACAGCCGTAGCATTGGAGATCATGAACGAATGCAGCATGGTGGACCAACGGATTCGCCAACGAGGGCTAGGCTAATTGCCAACGGGGGCTAGGCTAAGCCTAATAGGTCGATGCCGCATATCGATTGAGAAATCCCAGAGGCTAGGAGGTAACGGCAGTACAGATAAGTCAGCGCACCGACAAGGGGAAATCACCCTTTGCAAAGGGGAGCTCCAATGGACAGCACAGTCCTAGCGTGGGAGATCATGAATGAATGCAGCATGGCGGACCAACAGATTTGCCAAGGAGGGCTAGGCTAAGTCTAATAGGTCGAAAAAACCGGGGGGATCGAAGCCAGGCAGGCGTAGGGGCTCAGTAAACTAGTATAACCGAGGAAAAAAACCTTCTAAGGGTAAAATTGCCGCTGCTAACGAGACCAGTAAGAAAGACCTTCGCCATTGGCGAACCCGTGTCCGACAAAACTACCACTCTCTAAGCTAGGCTAGCTGGGACTGACACGCATAAAACTAAAACTTAAACTACATTAATGCATAGTAAAAGTAAACACAAAAAAGAGCCCAAGGCATTGTAATGCTAAAATAAAGCTAGCTAACGTGATACTAGTGAAATAATACTAAGTGAACACGAAATAAAAAGGGCAATCACGAACTCGACATGGCGCCCAATGGCTAGCTGGACTCGGAGCGCCCGGCTCCCTCTCCCTCATCGTCATAAAAAAGTTAATAAACCACTCCCCGAGAGGATCTGAAGCAGTTACAGCTAATTCAAACTGTAAAAGAAGAGGGTACTTAACTTTGACGACAAAAAGAAAGCCATCATGCTGTGAATAACTCCAAAAAGCTGAGAAAAGGCGCACTTGACAAAATACGAATGCGTAGGTAAGCTGCGATCAAAGGAAAGAGTTTATCAGAGACGAACAGTACTATGAAAGGAGATATGTAACAGCTCCTCACCTATCCTCCTCCTTAGATTCATAGACTGGGTTAAGTCTGTTTGGGGTGCAGATATTTATGGTTATCTACGGATATGTCCCTGATTATGCACGATATCTTAGGATAGTTGTTCCGGGGGTTAGAACCCTGTGATACCTGACGGTAATTCTCTTGTAATATCACTCGCAAAAATATTATACACTAGGAAGCTGCCGGAAGGACCTTCCATCAGGACGACATGGCTCGAGCCCAAATATATATATATATACATACATATATATATATATATATATATATATATATATATATATATATATATATATATATATATATATATGCACATATATATAAATACAGTGAGCCCTCGTTTATCGCGGTAGATAGGTTCCAGACCCGACCGCGATAGGTGAAAATCCGTGAAGTAGTGACACCATATTTACGTATTTATTTAACATGTATATTCAGACTTTTAAAACCTTCCCTTGTACGTAGTACTGTTAACAAACTACCCTTTAATGTACAGAACACTTAATGCATGTACTACAGTACCCTAAACAAAAACAGGCACAAATATTAAAGGCGATTTTATATCATGCGTTTCCTAAACACGCCAAAAAGCACGATAAAAAATGGCAACCAATGTTTTGTTTACGTTTATCTCTGATCATAATGAAGAAACAAACGCATTTACACATCTGTGTATAGGTTAGTTTTTGCATCGATTATATTGATTATTCAGTATGTTGATTTTGTTATTACCAATGTTTTACTTAATTTTTCTTAGGACTTCCAAATGAAATGTTTTTCTTTATGACGCCGCCTGAAACGGCGACGTCATAAAGAACGCTCCATCTTCGATCGTAATAAACAAACGAAGGCATTTAATGCGCATGATGAAAATTATAAATAATGATATTACAGTAAAAGCTTTTAGAAAATATGTTATTACTAATATTATTTACCGTATCTATATAAAATCATACAGTACATACGTAGCAAAACAGGAAAACAATTTACGAGAGAGAGAGAGAGAGAGAGAGAGAGAGAGAGAGAGAGAGAGAGAGAGAGAGAGAGAGAGAGAGAGAGTTGTTTTACGTACGTAAATGTAAATTTTAAACAAGAAAATTTGATAGGTTATAACATGTACAGTATATTCAGACTTTTAAAACCTTCCCTTTAACTTAATGCATACTAAACTAAAACAGGCACAAATATTAAAATGTTAGAATATTAGAGTAAAAAATGTATAAAAAAATAAAGATTGTTACTTTACTCACCACGAAAGAAGTTGAAGAAAAACTTGAATGATGATGGCGATGAATTTGCTGCACAGTAGAAATGATGATGATGAAGCTGATGATGTCTTCTACTGTGCAGCCAATGATAGTATTTTACGTCTCTTCAGACGAAGGTGTCTTTTCCTGGGACACCTCTTCAAGTTCTTCCTGGGACACTTCTTCAATTTCTTCCGAAGGCGTAGTAGCAGGAGGAACTGGCTCTTTTTTGCGAGGCTGGAAGAACATTGTGATCGGAAGTTGCTGCTGCTGCTTCTTTTTTCGCTCGAAGAGCATCCTGTAGGGAGTCATGATGTCATCGATCTTGTTGCAGAATTGCATAGACCGAACTATATCCTCGTCCCACTCTTGCGACATTTCTTTCACCTCCTTCACATGGTTGCAGAACTTGGCAAGCCGTTCTAATGTTAAGCCCGTTTCTTCGACATTTTCTTGGGTCTCTTCCTGCGTTTCACTGGCTTCTTCACTGGCCGATTTCGTCAGGTCTTCTAGGTCTGCGTCAGTTAGCGGCTGGGAATGGCAGTCCAACAACTCGTCGACGTCTTCAGTCGTCATGTCGCCAAACCCGTCACCTCCAATTATCGCAGCCAACTGCACAGATTTGCGTATTGCAGAGTGTTGAATCTCAGACGGTGTAAATCCCTCGTCATCGTAAACAATCTGGGGCCACAACTTCTTCCAGCTCGCATTGACAGTAGCAGGTTTCATTTCTTTTAGTGCCTTCTGGATGTTCTGCAGGCACGTGGCTATTGTGTACTTCCGCCAGTACGCCTTCAAGTTAAAATCTTCATCCTCATCTTCTTGGGCAGCATCCACACACGCAACGAGGTCCGCCAAGGTATTCTTCGTGTAGAGGGCCTTGAACGCCCTGATAACCCCCTGGTCCATCGGTTGAATTAATGACGTGGTGTTGGGTGGCAGGAACTCAACCTGAATGCCCTCATGCGACAGATCAGTTGTGTGTCCACCAGTGTTATCCATAAGGAGAAGGATCTTAAATGGCAAGCCCTTCTCTACGAGATATTTGCTGACTTGCGGGATAAAACACTGGTGGAACCAGTTGGAGGTCAGCATCTTCGTAATCCATGCTTTTTGATTATGCATCCAGTCACGGGAAGGAGATTCTTATTTTTATTTTTCAAAGCGCGAGGATTTTTCGACTTGTAAATAAGCCCCAGCTTTAGCAAAAATCCAGCAGCATTGCCACACATCACGAGGGTAACACGATCTTTGAATGCTTTAAAGCCAAAGGCTTTGGCTTCTTCTTTGAACAGGAAAGTTCGCGACGGCATTCTCTTCCAAAACAAGCCGGTCTCATCCATATTAAACACTTGTTCCGGCTTGTACCCACCTTCAGGGATAATGTTCTTGAACGTCTCGTTCGCGTAAGTTTCAGCAGCGGCAGTGTCAGCGGAAGCAGCCTCGCCATGCAGGGAAACGCTTTTCAGGGCGAAGCGTTTCTGAAACTTCGCGAACCATCCTTTGCTGGCGGAAAAACGTTGTTTCCGAGGCTGGGAATCAGTGGATGTCCCTGGTTGAGGTACATCTACATCATCTTCTTCAGCATGGTCGCCATCGTCGTCTTGAGGTTCCTTTGCCGCAAAATTCTCATACAAGCCCAAAGCCTTGGTTCGGATGGTGTTCGTATCCAAGGCTATGTTCTTCTTCCGGCAGTCGGCAATCCAGACTGCTAAAGCACCTTCCATGCGTACGATCGTTTTATTAC
Organism: Palaemon carinicauda; assembly: GCF_036898095.1. Lineage (NCBI taxonomy): Eukaryota > Metazoa > Arthropoda > Malacostraca > Decapoda > Palaemonidae > Palaemon > Palaemon carinicauda. The sequence goes on along the minus strand of NC_090725.1, from coordinate 131,754,470 downwards.
GCGTGGTAACGACTCGCTTCGCTGATCTGCTAAAGGTGATGGTAGTTGTCTTTCTAATGTTCGCCTTGTCCTTCTTGATGTAGCGAACGGTGGATTCGTTCACTCCAAAATGGCGGGCTGCGGCCGCGTAACTTCTGCCTTCTTTTAACATATCGAGAAGCGTCACCTTCTCAGCAATCGTCATCATCCTTCGGTGGCGTTTAGGCTCACTACCAGCCTTAGCAGAAGCAGAACGCTTGGGAGCCATTGTACAGTAGGGGTTAAACAGAAAGTTCAACAAAAAGTTCAACTTAAAACAGTCACGCACAGCACAGATTAAAGTTCACAATAACGTAGCAGCATCTACCCGGCGAAAGAGCTGCGAACGAAGTGGCCGCGAAAAGATGCTGCAGGTTGGAGAAGTGGTCAAAACACCAATCACAGGCTAGATTTCAAAACTTGGGTTCTGATTCGTCATCTACCAGCACTTGAACCAATCACAATCCGTCTTACATGCTACGTAGTAGTTACCAATTCAAATACAAGGTACTACGTATACAGCTTTACGTACGCTATTTTACGCTTGTTTTGTTGTAGGATATGTACGCTTATTTGAGATGTGATTTTTCAACAAAGAATATTATTGGATGCAGTACTACGTACGTATACATACAAAAGATTCATGGAAAAGATGCACATCCATTACATTTGTAGTAGTAGCCATCAGCAGCCTTACACCATTCAAATACGGTATGACTGCATCTGATTTGCGTTTCATGTTCGATTCAATTTTACTACGTACTGTATACTGAATTATCGTATGATCACATTCTCTTTTTGTTTTATTTCTTTCTGTACTGAATTATATGTCATATGTAATGCAATGAACCATCAGTAAGAGCAGATATTACTAATTACAGTATTAATGGAATTAACGAAATACGTATTTGGGGTCTTCATATATCGCGGTATTTTCGAAATTTCCGGAAAATCCGCGATATGTGTATATACATGCGTTATGAAAAAAATCTGCGAAGTGGTGAATCCGCGATGGTCGAACCGCGAAGTGGTGAGGGCTCACTGTATATATATATATATATATAAATATATATATATATATATATATATATATATATATATATATATATATATATATGATAAATTTTGCACATTTAGACGTGTCTTTCATATTCAAATAAGCCATATATACTTTTGATACATCAATGTCTGGATTCTCATAACGACCTCAGGATCAGAGCCCCAGGCGAAATCACACAAAGACAAGAGCTTGGGTCCGGCCGGGAATCGTGGCCAAGTGGCTTAGTCACTGTCTATACAAGCTTGCCGACCAGGGTTCGATTCCCGGCCGAACCCAAGCTCTTGTCTTTGTGTGATTTCGCCTGGGGCTCTGATCCCGAGGTCGTTAAGAGAATACAGACATTAATGTATCAAAAATATATATGGTTTATTTGAATATATATATATATATATATATATATATATATATATATATATATATATATATATATATATATATATATATATATACTGTATATGTATTATATTATATATGCATATATATCTATACAGGTATATATAAGAGTGGCAAATGGAAGAGTGGTAGAAAGGGCGTTTATGGATTATGTGTTGATAACTAAAAGAATGTTTGGAAGATTGAAAGACGTGCACGTGTGTAGGGGTATGGCTAACGGTATGTCTGATCATTTTTTGGTGGAAGGAAAATTAGTTGTAGCAAAAGAGTGGGGGAATAAAGTAGGGGGATGTAAAAGGGAGCTAGTGAGGGTTGAAGAGCTAATAAAACCGATGGTAAAAAGTAAATATCAAGAAAGGTTGGAAATGGCATATGACAGAGTGAAAGTAAGAGAAACTGGTAATTTAGAGGAGTGGAAGTTAGTAAAAGAAAATTTTGTTGGGATTGCAAGTGATGTGTGTGGCAAGAAGTTTGTTGGAGGCAGCATGAGGAAGGGCAGTGAATGATGGAATGAAGGTTAAAGTGGAAGAGAAAAAGAGGGCATTTGAAGAAAGGCTGCAGAGTAATAGTGTAGAGAAGTATGAAAGGTATAGATAGAAAAATGTGGAAGTAAAGTGCAAGGTAAGTGAGGCAAAGAGGGCAGCTGACCTGAGGTGGGGTCAGGGATTCGGTCGAGGCTGGTTCAAGAATTGAAGAGACAGTGAAAGATGGAAATGGAAGGTTGTTAAAAGGAGAGGAAGCAAGGAAAAGGTGGGCGGAATATTTTGAAAGTTTTCTGAATGTTGAGGATAATAGGGAGGCAGATATAATTGCTGTTGCAGGTATTGAGGTGCCGGTGATGGGAGATGAGAATGAGAGAGAGATTACAAGAGGAAATGAGGAGAGCACTAGATGAAACGAGAGTAGGGAAAGCATCTGGTATGGATGGTGTGAGAGCTGAGATGTTGAAGGAATGGGTGTGACTGTACTTGAATGGTTGGTGAGATTGTTTAATGTGTGTTTTGTGTTGTCAATGGTACCAATAGATTGGGTTTGTGCATATATTGTACCACTATATAAGGGTAAGGTAGATGTGCATGAGTGTTGTAACTTGAGGGATATTAGTTTGATGAGTGTAGTTGGAAAAGTGTATGGTAGAGTACTGATTAATAGGATTAAGGATAAAACAGAGAATGCAATCTTAGAAGTACAGGGTGGTTTTAGAAGAGGTAGGGGTTGTATGAATCAGATTTTTACAGTTAGGCAGATATGCAAGAAATATTTAGAAAAAAGTAAGGAGGTGTATGTTGCGTTTATGGATCTGGAGAAAGCGTATGATAGAGTTAATAGGGAAGCAATGTGGAATGTGATGAGGTTATATGGAGTTGGTGGAAGGTTGTTGCAAGCAGTGAAAAGTTTCTACAAAGGTAATAAAGCGTGTGTTAGGATAGGAAATGAAGCGAACGATTAGTTTCCAGTGAGAGTGGGGCTGAGACAGGGATGTGTGATGTCACCAGGGTTGTTTAACTTGTATGCTGATGGAGTGGTGAGAGAGGTGAATGCTCGAGTACTTGGATGAGGATTGAAACTGGTAGACGAGAATGATCATGAATGGGAGGTAAATCAGTTGTTGTTTGCGGATGATGCTGTGCTGGTTGCAGACACGGAAGAGAAGCTTGGCCGATTAGTGTCAGAATTTGGAAGGATGTGTGAGAGAAGGAAGTTGAGAGTTAATGTGGGTAAGAGTAAGGTTATGAGATTTATGAGAAGCGAAGGTGGTGCAAGGTTCAATGTCATGTTGAATGGAGACTTACTTGAGGTGGATCAGTTTAAGTACTTGGGGTCTGTTGTTGCAGCAAACGGTGGAGTGGAAGCATAGAAATTCTACTCCTATATAAGTAAATGAGTTTATGTAAATGTACTCATATGAACATATTTCAATTTATCATTTGATTTACATTGAATATTGTTTTAAGTTTCCAACAGTCCTCTATTCTTTTTGACAAAGAATGAATATGATCAGTAAGTATAGTGTATAATGAGATGTATACCCTGTAATGGCAAAACTAAAAGTACCAGAAGATCAAAGGTGTATTCATACAGAATTTTGTCCTTAATCTGTTTTTCTCTTATTCCTCAACAATTATATCAGCAAGCTCTTAGTATGTCTTGCTTTTTATCAACAGCTTTTTATATCCCAGAAAATTTAAGATAAAAAAATTTGGATTTATTTTTTAAATACTTTTATGTACTATTCTTAGCATTAGAACATAGATTATGTAAGCCTAAGACTTCTTGATAAAACTTTTTTCAATATGTCCTGTTAGAAATATGGAGAAAATGTCATATAAACAATAAATATACCTTTCAGGACAAATAATGAATAAAATACTTTTCAGGACAAGCAATGAATAATGTACTTTTAGGTCACAATGTTGCCATTTTATAGTTCCAGAGACTATATCTATATAAACTAATCTTCTTTTTTCAGTTCCAGACAAAGTTTATCATATCCACGAAATTGATACTGAAGAGGCCAAAAAATTAACCATGAACATGAGCATGGACAACAGTGATGATGATCGATGGTGGGAACAGACAGATTTAACTCGTTTGTACCTGGCATCTAATCAACTAACAACTATTGCTCCTAAAATCAGTAACTTGATGTCCCTTCAGATTTTAGATGTAAGTGAGAGAGAAGAGATGTTTGTAGTATATATTAAGTGAATTTATTTATATGATAATAGAGGACAGCAGAAAGTTGGAGTGCAAAAATTAATTATTAAAGCAATATTTTGTAGAAAATAAGGAAAAGAATGAAATTCTTTGAAGCAATGATATGTCAAAGAATATGAGAGGATAAAAACATAGTAAAGAAAGGTAGCTGTAATGAGTATATGCAGATCCTGACTAAAAATCATCCAGTTTGTTGGTTAAAGCTTTTATGATTGCTTATACCCTTCCCCACTCACATTCAAATAATTTTCTCTACTTTTACATATTAAGACTGCAAGAGAACAGTAAAAGTAAGGACCACAATTCACTGACTCTCATGTGGTATTAATAAGTAGTATATGTAATTTTTCTTTAAGTATTCTTCCTTCTATAATCTAAAACAGCATATGAAGTAAAATCTCAGTACATCCCTGTCAACAATGTGTAATGACCAGGTATAGTTATTATATGATAAAATATACCAGTGATTCTTCCCCAAGAATCATAGACTGTATGTTTTCAGCATAAGCTTGTCGACTGAAAAGGGAAAACAAGATTATATCTTTGATTTATACTAACCCGCTCATGGCCCTTACTACAGTAATTAGAATTTATTTAAAAATCTACCCTCACTTTTGCTTCTGTCTCAAACATGCCTTTTAGCCTCTGGAGGCAGTTTGAAGTTATGGGCTATTGTTTTAATGCTTGGTATTGATCATGTTTGATAAATTGTATATTTGATTAGTCAGATAAAATGTTATCATCTTCCAAATCCAATGAGATTAGGTTCTCTGCCAGCTTGTGTAATGTAAAGTGTGATCATGTTCCTTATATCTGGCTTAGCTTTTCAATCAAGATTACAGTAAGCCCACACACACAATCTTTGAGATTCACTACTAGTATTCCAGTAACTTTGGCTTTTACAGTCATCTTTGAGCAAGTTCTATTCAGTGCTATGCACATATGCATTCATGCTTGTTTGATACTTTCACTTCCGCTTTCACTCTTTGGCTACCTTCAATAACTCAGGTTTTAAGACTGATTTCCTTAATTTACACCAGCTTATTCTCCATTACTTTGTAAGATGACAGTGAACTGGTTTCGCTCCTAGTATGACTGCTCACACAAAGGCATTTATGCTTGATTTAGCTGCTAGTTTGACAGCTTCTGCACCTGTATTGATCCCTGTGTTGAGGTGGCCTGTTAGTAACATCTTTGCATGGTGATCGCCAGACTGGGGTTTGTGCTGCCTCTCAAAATTGTTAGTTCCTTTGGTTACTGCAAACTCATAATCCTTGTGAGTTAAGGATGGGGTTTTGGGAGAGCCTATAGGTCTATCTGCTGAGTCATGAGTGGTCTTTGGTCAGTCTGTAGAGCATTGTCCTGCTTGATAGGGCAATGTCACTGTCCCTTGTCTCTGCCATTCATGAGTGACCTTTAAACCGGGAATGATTGTTTGATGGTTCATCCATCTAATCATTTTGCTCTTGGCAAGGCTAACACCCTTATGTTGACTCTCATTTATGGCTTGCATGGCTGATTTTACGGTTTCTACACTTCATTTTCTAAATACTTGTTGTGGGAAGTTTGTAAATTCCTTAGACAAGCTTGCCTTCTTAAAGAGAGAATGCCTTGTTATAGTCATCATTCTTCAACGGGAAATATTGTTTTCAGCTTGAAGCATTGTGACGGGTAAGAAGGCTCTCAAACTTGGGGAAATTGCTCCCCAGTTTGAATCTAAATCTCTCTCTCTCTCTCTCTCTCTCTCTCTCTCTCTCTCTCTCTCTCTCTCTCTCTCTCTCTATGAATATTACTTTGACCTTCTCCTTATTTTATAGACTCTCTCTCGTTTTGTTGTCCCAACTATATGAGCAATATTTCCCTTATTTATATGTATTTATATGTATATATATGCATATATATATATATATATATATATATATATGTATGTATATATATATATATATATATATATATATATATATATATATATATGTATATATATATATATATATATATATATATGTGTGTGTATGTATATATATATATAAATATACATTTATTTTTTTATTTTTTTTTAGTGACGTGGATATTACCACATCCATTATTGCTGCCGGCTTCGATGAATGGGGGGAGGTGTTTGCATTCAAAGCTATATGTGAGAGTGATGGATGATCTTAGCCACCCCGGAGATGGTTGGAACCTTTTTGGAGGAACTATTGTCAAGGGTTGGGTCTTCAGAATCCAGGGGGATCCAATCCTTGAGATAGTACTCTTGGCTTTTGGCCGGAAGCCCATCCTTATAGATATAGGGAGGATGATTCCATAGTCCTAGCGGGCTGGTTTAGCTTACACCTGTGCCTCTGTATCTGTTTTGGTGCTATCCTTCCAGTAGGGTATGGAATGAACCATCTGAAAGTATACTCACATTGGGCCGATAGTAGAGAGTACAAATATCCTTTCCAACGTGTGATGCCTTAATATTCTCGAGCAGATGAATCAAATAAATACAAACCAAATAGACCCTTTTTTATGGATTCTGCTGACAACGCATCCAACCCTCCCTGGATATGCTGACTGACCCCCAGCACTGTTGACGGCCTCTGCTAGTCTAATTAAGGAAAATTCTGTTGACGACCAAGGAACTAGTAGGGACCACCATTCAAATCCTCAGAAACTAGATAGAAATGTAAGAAAATTAAAGATCATTCACATATGTGATGCACCAATAAATCGTGGATGACTTTTAAACCTTATGGTGAAATTCTGAAATAGGGATGAATTTCAAAGAAAATAATGAGAAATGGGAAGCATGAATCTCTTGCAATAATCATGAGGAAGCTTTCAAAGCAGTCTGTGAGATTTTCAAAATATAAATTGATAATTGTGAGATTACCGGAGCACTATGCAATGCAGCTCCTGGAAACCTGGATATGTATGCTTGTCATGCACACAGTTCGGTGCTACTACTAGGTAGTAGACTTATGCTTACTACCCATCCAACAATAGATTGAAGATACATCTCAATCTCCTCTTGGGGTTGGTTGGATGCGTTCGGTAATTACCGTCCGGTTTTCTGTGCTAAAGGCGATCTTTATAGAGATTCGCTCTTATAACATAAGCTGTACTGATTAACTGGTTTACTGTTGAGTATCGGGATTATTTGACCAACCACACAAGATTGGTGGCAGTTGGAGGGTGGACAGTCTCCTCCCCTTCATTGCAAAAACGTGCAAATAGTTGCACGTCTTGACATCACCTCAAGATGTGTTTATTGCTATGCAATCTCCACCCCTCCCACTGGACGAACTGCGGATGGGGTTGGCAGACGAGAACTTCTGCAAAGAAGCCTATCTTCTCATCTCCTCTCTGGATTTGATGCTCTCTTTAATACATCAAACAGAGGGGGGTTGGGCGGCATATGCCGCACCCTTCCAGCCTCGTCTGTTGGCCCGATTCAGAAAGGTACCAACATTCACCTCTCTTAGAGAACCATCTAGGTTTAGGAAGCCTCAGATGGTACAGGAATGTGCTTGCAAATAATCTGAACCGACCACTCAGACAGTGGGCTCCTATTGTCTTTGAATCATCTTGTATCCAGCAAAGTCTTAACTTTTTGAGGTCCCCGACTGTGGCCATGCTTGCAACGGCCCTGAAATTCAGGCTCCCGCTCGACCGTTCACTAGGCCCTTGAACAAGATGTATTCCAAGATCAGTGGAATAGCTTAGAGGTGTACACCTTTTTCCCCCCATTTGGTCTGGTGAGAAAGTCCTCAGCCAAGTCAGGATAAGCAAGATCTTGTCAATGACTCCAATAGCTTTGCTATGGCATCCCGCAGAATGGTTCCCGGACCTTCGGCAGCTCCTGACGGAGTTCCAATAGCTTCGCTATGGCATCCCGAAGAATGGTTCCCAGACCTTCTGCAGCTGCTGACGGAGTTCCAAGGGATCTTCCTCCACGACACGATCTCCCAAGCAGCCACATGCTAACACTTTCCTAAGCCGTAGCCTTGCTTCGACTTCACGCCAGGGACGATCCTACACCACCTCTCTCAGAGAGGACTTTCGCAACGAGTTGCGGAAAAGATGTCTAGGCACCTCAGACTCTTTTCAGCGTCGGTCTTCCAGGCGTAGTGTTCGGTTCTTTGTGACTTTTGTCATGGATGGGGATTCTCTCCCATCAATGCCTTTACTTATACAAAGTTTGAGATAACTTGTCCCCCGTCGGATCTCAACCTCCTCCTGGGAACGCGGTTCGGGTCCTTCAGGCCCTGAAGGCCCCTCTCTATGAACCTTTATGTCAGGCAGCAGATCGCTTCCTTACATGGAAGACGGCCCTTTTTACTCACTTGGGCTTTGACCAAGATAGTTAGTGTGTTGTATGATCCATCTTTTGATGTCTCCTACTCTAGGAGACTGGGAGAAGTAATCCTCAGTGGCGTCCCTGAGTTGATTGCCAAGACTCAAAATCCGAGTGTGCTGTACCCTAGGTGCAGCCCATTTCGGATAAAGAGTCTTCGTTCGGTAACCGAAGACCCATCAACTGGGGTTTTACCCAGTGAGGAGTCTGTGGGGTTACCTTAAAAGAATGATACCAGCTCGCCCCCGTGTGTTGGCACTGTTGACCAGCACGGGGAAGGTCAAGAGGAGGATCTCAAGGATTTCCTTCCCCTCTGGGATTGGAAGTCAATTGAGGTTGCTCTCAATCTAGACCCTCCTCCATCCTAAGACCCAGAGCTCGTAACGTCAGTGGCGTTGCTACGTCCCGGGTGTTCAAGAAACTACTCTGTGGCGCAGATACTTAAAGTGGGCATGTGGAAGCGCCAATCGACCTTCACGGCCCACTACCTGCAAAGACGTAACCCACAAGGCCATGGAGACCTTTCCCATCGGTCCTATGATGGTCATGCAACAAATGGTCTAAACACCTCAGGCTCCTTGATGGACAAGTAGCAGAGGGTTGAGGGCTGAGGTTACCCGGAGTAGTCTGGGAGTGAATGAGTAAGAATGACTGGCTCCTTTCTTCCTTTCACATTCTCCACTCTGGGGGAAATCATCTCCGCAAGCCTCAGCATAGCTGACCTCACCTCGCTGCAGGAAAGATTCATTTCCCTTGTGCCTCCTAAGTATAGAATGATACTTTGTTACGTTCCCAATACCTTTTTGAGGGAGGGTATTGGGTAAGTCTTAAGAACAATAGGTTTTGTACTTGAGTTCCTGTCTTAAAGACAAGCCACACTGTTAGTTCCACTCACATACAAGCTTCTGCTGGCCGCTATCAGTGGAGTACCTCATATCGGCACCTGATTTTAGCGAGGATAGTGTCCCTTCTACTATCGATCACAGATCGAAATAGAGAGGACCCCGGGTCATGACCAAGGCCAGTTGGTGAGGACTTCCTCCTTCCTAAAAGTAAGTCACCCCTATAAATAGCGGAGGGTTTGTATCTACACTGGAACAAATAATAAATTTGTAAGTAATTTGTATTTTTCCTAGTATACAAACCTGGAGCTATTTATACAAATTGGCCCGCCACCCTGTCCCCCGAGAAGTCTTGCCATAAAGCAAAGTGGTTACTCAGCCGAGAGGTGTGAGTGAGCGGGGTAGCCAGTCTACCCCACCCCCCACCCGCTAATTAGCGGATGGGGTTGTTATCCCTCACTAAAATTATCATGGCTCGTCTTTCAGCTACGCCGAAAGTATACCCCTATAAATAGCTCCAGGTTTGTATATTAGGAAAAATACAAATTACATACAAATTTGTTGTTTTGTGGAATTCTCCTGTGATAGAAATATACTGTCAAACACATCACCTTATGATTCTAGGGACACGTCACTTATAAGAGAGTTCAGTGATCATGCCTTACAATCTATGACACTCATAGTACTCTTAAAAAGTTCATTAAACTCACTATATAAAGCACATATTTTGCATACAAGGATGAGGACATTACTCCCCACCCAAACTCCTCACTCCAGGAGGAGATGCGCACTCGCCCTCTCTAGTCTATGATATATGGAGGACTCTCCAACCTGGAATAGGCATGGCATGTACTAGACAGAAATGCACCATGAAATATATATATAGAAATCACCCTAAAAAGTAACACATCTTCCACAAAAAAATAAAAAATTATATTGCATGTAAAAATTTACACAATATAATATAAAATAATTCACTCATTTCTTCTTATGACCTCTGCAACTAAAATACAGAATAGCCTACCCAAAGTGAAAAAAAACAACATATCAATATCAGTATTACACAACCTCATCAATAACCTCCCTCTGGTTGCGGGCATTACGGGCTTTTTGGGCGGGACAGGGGTAGGAATAGATATTCCTTTATCCCTCGATTTTACTTGTCCGGGTTTATGGCACAATTTCCCAACACCACTCACCACCACCGTTTCGCCATTTTTAAAAATCACTACTACAATTGCACTTGTAACTATCAATCGGTAGCCACTAGCCATTTTCCCGAAAAAATCATTCATCTTCCCGCCCTTCTCTTATAGCTTTTAAGTATAAGGTATTTACATCTACACGTTCTCTAACACTGCCTTTCCTCAAGGCTGAACTTTAATCCCGTAGCCACTTGCCCTTCGGTAACCGTCCCGGCCCCAGCAACCAGGAATCATATAAATACATGAATAATACAGCATCCGCCTGATGGATCTCACCTGACCTATTTAACCTCTGATTGTTTTTAGGTTCACTCAGCAGTATGTCATGCGTATTTCTACACTCAACAAAATTACCACAACACTTTACGTATACATTAAGCACCAACATAAGAACACATTGTTATCATCAAGTTTATTTAAAACATGTTAAAAGAAGAAATGAGGTCTGTTCAAACAACGACAGCGAAGAAAAAAATTCTACTCATCAACTCAAGGAACGTCACTTATACAGGGGTAAGGAGGAACACTCTGGTTGTCACTTTTGAAAACTACCTTTTCCGGCACCACATGTATGTGTGCCTGATGATGTTCAAACACTGGGCCATTAATAATGCTTTGTATCACAACTGTGTTAGATTTAACCATCTTTACTCGGTACAGACCCAAATACCATGGCTCTAGTTTGTGTTTCCTAAAACACACGATCACCCACAAATACTTTTACCTGTGTGGTTTTGAACCGACCATCATACTTTGAGCTGTGTTTTTTATTAGCGCTTTTCAAAAACCTTTCAGTAGTGTTCATTACTCTCCTTAAAAGATTTAGTAAATAGACACGATATTGCTCAGTTGAATAATTTGGCAATTGTTGCGAATTAATCAGGACCGTATATGGTAACACAGGATCCTGTCCACACACCAAAAAGAAAGGCGTGTCCCTGAGCGAAGCATTATATGCAATGTTCAAAGCTAGCTCAGCTGTAGGAAGCATGGCGTGCCAATGAAGGGGGTCATCAGCCGTTAAGTAACGTAAAATTCGCACAATTTCACTATTATGCGATTCCACTAAGCCATTAGCTGATGGCCTATATGCGGTCACTGAAAAGTGTTCAATTTTTATCAAGTCTGTGATCGATTTCACCACCTTATTTATAAATGCGAGACCATTATCACTTATCATAATTTTCGGGCAACCAAACCTAGTAATGAAAGAGCACAGCGCCTGGGCTAATGAATTTGCTAATTCATCCAACATTGCGTAAGTATTAGTGTAACGAGTAAATGCATCCACAAATACACATATATACTTATGTTGTGTTAAACCAGTAGGAAATGGTCCTACCACATCCATCTGCTCCCTATAAAATTTAATAGGAATCACAGGCCACTTTCTGGCTTCCGGTACAGTGTTTTTATGTTCTTTGAAACAGTTACAAGCATGACAACATTTTATATAATTTTCTATAGATTTTTTCATTCCTAACCAAAAGGAGGATTTACATGCTCTCCTTAATGTTCTATCAATCCTTAAACGCTCTGCATACGGACTTGCAAGTACAATGTGGATGGCTAGATTAATTAAAGAGGGAGGAAGAACTACCGTGCACAAAATCCCCTTCCCCTCTTCTCGTAAGCACAATTTAAGATGTTCTCTATAAAAAAAATTCTCACGAGGCACATTCAGAAATGATTGATAACTCTCAGATTCCCCTTTAATC
>NC_090725.1:131637177-131737177 GCF_036898095.1 Palaemon carinicauda | reverse complement strand
GATCTTTAAGCAGTGCACGATATTAAAATGGCTCCTCCAAAGTTCACGCAAAGTTAAGTTGGTGCTTTGCGTGACATTAAAGCACTGCTTAAATAAGTGCTTGGTGTAGAGCTTCTTAAAATTAGAGATGACTTGCTGGTCCATGGGCTGGAGGATAGGGGTGGTATTCGGTGGAAGATACAACACTTTGATGAATTTGTATTCGTCGATGATATCATCTTCGAATCCGGGGGTTTGAGCGGGTGCATTGTCCAAACAAAGCAAGCACTTCTAAGGCAAATTCCTCTCCTGAAGATACTTCTTGACAGCAGGGCCGAAAACTACGTTTACCCATTCCACAAAGATATGCCTAGTAACCCAAGCCTTAGAATTAGAACGCCATAGAACATGTAGCAGGTCTTTATTAATTCTATGTGCTTTAAATGCTCTAGGGTTTTCGGAATGATAAACTAATAAAGACTTAATTTTGCAGTCCCCGCTGGCGTTGGCACCAAGCGCAAAAGTCAACCGATCCTTCATTGGCCCATGTCCAGGCATTTTCTTCTCTTTGGCGGTAATGTACGATCGACTAAGCATCTTTTTCCAAAACATACCGGTTTCATCACAGTTGAACACCTGCTGCTCTACGTAACCTTCCTCCGCCACGATGCTTTCAAACTTTTTAACAAAGTCTTTAGCAGCCTTGGTGTCCAAACTCGAAGCTTCTCCATGCCGAACAACTGAATGAATCCCGGTCTGTTTCCTAAATTTCTCGAAGCAACCTCAAGACGCCTTGAATTCCTCCGTCGTAGGATCGGCTGAACTCTCCCTCGCGTCACCCCCAAGTTTTCATTTACTGTATTAACATATCCACACATTTTATAATGTATACAATTACTCTGGTGCCTTTCAAGTCACTGTAAATAGCACTGGCCTTCTCACAAATGATCGTTTCAGTGATCGTATCGCCAACAATATCCTTGTCCTTGATCCATATTAACAAAAGGCGTTCCATCTCTTCAAGGGTAGGGCTACGACGTTTGGAAATAATCGTGATCCCCTTCAAAGGTTTTACTGCTTAAATGGCTACCTTCTGTTTTATGATCGTCGAGATCGTAGACATATTCCGACCATATTGTTTAGCCAGATCGCTAACACGTACACCTCGCTCATGATTTTCTATTATTTCTTGCTTTAGTTCTAATGAAAGCATTGACTTCTTCCTTTTTTCACCACTACTACTACTTCCTGAACTGAAACTAAGGTTTTTAGGACCCATGATTATGAAACACAGAAAACAACACGTGAAAAAGGAAGATAAAAAACACTGTTAATATCTGAGAAAATAGAGAACATCCACACGATGCACACGAGATGAGAGGACTGATCAAGGTGACGCTCGATTGGCGTCCCTCCGATGTGCTGGGGTTTAGCGGCGTCAACAACAAACCACGGTTGACGCTTTCGAGAAAATTCCACGCGTACGCGTATTGTTTACTTCGTATGTTGGAGCAACACTTCGGGTGTCGAGACAGAAATTTGGTCAAATTTTACTTCGGATGTTGGAAAATTCGTATGTTAGGACATTCGTATGTAAAGGTTCCACTATATATAATATATATATATATAATATTATATATATATATATATATATATATATATATATATATATATAATATATATATATATAATTATATATATATTTATATATATACATAATATATATAATATATATATATATATATATATATATATATATATATATATATATATATATATACAATATGTATATATATATAATATGTAATTATATATATATATATAATATATATATACATATAATATATATATAATATATATATAATATATATAATATATATGCATATATATATGTATATATATATATATATATATATATATATATATATATATATATATATATATATATATATATATATATATATATATATATATATATATATATATATACTGTATATATATACATATAATATATATATATATATATATAATATATATATATATATATATATATATATATAATATATATATATATATATATAATATATATATATATATAATATATATATATATATATATATACATATAATATATATATAATATATATATATATATATATATATATATATATATATATGTATATATATGTATAATATATATATATATATATATATATATATATATATATATATTATAATGAGAGAAAGAGAGATAGAGTTAGAGATTATAAAAGAACCCAAGTTTTCATTTACTGTATTAACATATCCACACATTTTATAATGTATACAATTACTCTGGTACTCCCTTTTGTGTTCTCTCGTGTAGGTTGGGGTTGGGTAGGATGGACGTGGGAATTTGAATTTTGTGTTTTATTGCTGAAGGAGAGACTGCTTCACATATACAAGCTTGTGAAGGCTCTTCGAAATCCACTGAAAAGCATTGTCTAATCCAGAACTTACTTTGCATGAGCTCTTCAGCATTCTTTGCCTTCCCTTATTTTTCAGCCATTTACTTTATTATTGTGCGCCGTCTTAGGGCCATGGACAAAATTTACACACCCACACTTACTTTTTTATGCTTCTTTATATGGCCAAACTAACAGATATGAACTGATGGTTAATTGCCTTACAGTATCTTAAAAAATTATTGAACTTTGTCATGATTTAAACAGAAGATATTTACATTCCATAAAAGTATTAAAAAATGTGAAGAAAACAGGAAAATTATGAAAAAAACATATGATATTTTTAAATATTCACAAAGAGTATAAGGATATTGTTAGAGGACTTTATTTTATATAGAAACTGTCTGTACATCGTAAGAAAAAAGTTTATTATGGTAACTCTAGCACTTGTAAGCAAGGTGAATGCTAACTAGGCACAACATTTGTTTGACCAGTCATATGGATGCACTGGTGCTATGTTTTGTTTACAAATTTTTGACTCGGCCCACCACATGCCCTCACTCTAATGTAAATCTCATTTTCTTAGGATAACACCATAATTTTTAGTTAATATTTCTGAGAAATAATTATTCACATCATTGGTGCTCTTAGGGTTACATAAACAGATGATGCCAAAGTATATCATTGGATCCACAGTGGGTTTTGAGGTAACATATCTGTTGATTTCTAACTTTGTGTGCTGTTAAACTTCACTACCCTAAATTCCCAAACGCTTGAAAATATCCCAAAGTTAATGCTTCCTGTCATTTGGATGGCTAATCAGAAGGTAGAGGTCACCATCATAAAAATTTAATTTAAAGTTATACTGATCATCGATAATTCACCTGGACATCCTGCACATCTAAATGACATGGACCCAAATTTAAGTGCCATTTTCTTGCCACTCAACACTTTGCTTCCTATTCAATTCATGGAACAAGGCATCATAGCTCTCTGTAAGTGATACTATCTAAGACATACCTTGTATCAAGTAGTTGATGCTATGTCATTTTATGAACCTTTGTGAGTTTTGGAAGCTTACAGTATTTATCAGGCAACATTAAACATCAGTACTTCTTGAAGAGAAGTGATTCAGACAGCAATGAAAGGCATATGAAAGAAATTGTGCCCTCAATTTGTTCACAATTTCAAAGATTCTGATAGCCAAATAAAGGATATATTAAAAAATTAAGTTTTCCTTAGTAATGATGACCTTCAGATAGAACTGAAAGATATTGATGACCTTCAGATAGAGTTGAAAGATGATGGTTTTGATGAGTTGGTTGAGGACCACAAACAAACACTGACTAATGAACATTTTTTTGAGCTGTAGGAACAACAAAAAATTGAAGACAGTTTCCCTTCTCCAGAACTAAATAACTTCAGGCTTAAAGAAATGAAGCATACATTTTATTATTTATCAAAGTGTCTTGAAAATTTTATGACTTTGGATTCTGTAGCTGCCTATTTTGCAAAAGTTTCTAATAGTGATGGCAATTCTCAACCTCAAGGGAAAGAACACTATCAAAAATTTGTTTAGATCATATCCTTGTAGGAGTTGGAAAACTAAAGCCTACAGAGTCACCATCTATTATGGATACAGAAGAACCACTGTCATCAAATAAGATTTTGCAGCAAAGAAAACTCATTTAGAAGCTATGTCATCACCAACAACCACATCCTCGTCATTCTCTTAAAACAACTAGTTTGTCATGTCCAGCTCGACCTTATTTCGTGTCCAACAAGCAGAAGAGACACCAATTTAAGGTAAATTAATATTACTATAATAAGTATTTTAACATTCTATTTGGATTTTATGAAATGATGGCTGGTTGAAAGTACTTTGTCTTCTTTTGTGCTACTATAGGGAACATGTATGTCACTTTATAGGGGGATATCTTATTGAAGAGACAGTGAAAGATGGAAATGGAAGGTTGTTAAAAATAGAGGAGGCAAGGAAAAGGTGGGCGGAATATTTTGAAAGTTTGCTGAATGTTGAGGATGATATGGAGGCAGATATAATTGCTGTTCCAGGTGTTGAGGTGCCAGTGATGGGAGATGAGAATGAGAGAGAGATTACAATAGAGGAAGTGAGGAGAGCACTAGATGAAACGAGAGTAGGAAAAGCATCTGGTATGGATGGTGTGAAAGCTGAGATGTTGAAGGAAGGGGGTGTGACTGTACTTGAATGGTTGGTGAGATTGTTTAATGTGTGTTTTATGTTGTCAATGGTACCAGTAGATTGGGTCTGTGCATGTATTGTACCACTATATAAGGGTAAGGGAGATGTGCATGAGTGTTGTAATTCAAGAGGTATTAGTTTGTTGAGTGTAGTTGGAAAAGTGTATGGTAGAGTACTGATTAATAGGATTAAGGATAAAACAGAGAATGCAATCTTAGAAGTACAGGGTGGTTTTAGAAGAGGTAGGGGTTGTATGAATCAGATTTTTACAGTTAGGCAGATATGCGAGAAATATTTAGCAAAAGGTAAGGAGGTGTATGTTGCGTTTATGGATCTGGAGAAAGCATATGATAGAGTTGATAGGGAAGCAATGTGGAATGTGATGAGGTTATATGGAGTTGGTGGAAGGTTGTTGCAAGCAGTGAAAAGTTTCTACAAAGGTAGTAATGCATGTGTTAGAATAGGAAATGAAGTGAGCGATTGGTTTCCGGTGAGAGTGGGGCTAAGACAGGGATGTGTGATGTCGCCGTGGTTGTTTAACTTGTATGTTGATGGAGTGGTGAGAGAGGTGAATGCTCGAGTGCTTGGACGAGGATTAAAACTGGTAGGCGAGAATGATCATGAATGGGAGGTAAATCAGTTGTTGTTTGCGGATGATACTGTACTGGTAGCAGACACAGAAGAGAAGCTTGACCGACTAGTGACAGAATTTGGAAGGGTGTGTGAGAGAAGGAAGTTGAGAGTTAATGTGGGTAAGAGTAAGGTTATGAGATGTACGAGAAGGGAAGGTGGTGAAAGGTTGAATGTCATGTTGAATGGAGAGTTACTTGAGGAGGTGGATCAGTTTAAGTACTTGGGGTCTGTTGTTGCAGCAAATGGTGGAGTGGAAGCAGATGTACGCCAGAGAGTCAATGACGGTTGCAAAGTGTTGGGGGCAGTTAAGGGAGTAGTAAAAAATAGAGGGTTGGGCATGAATGTAAAGAGAGTTCTATATGAGAAAGTGATTGTACCAACTGTGATGTATGGATCGGAGTTGTGGGGAATGAAAGTGATGGAGAGACAGAAATTGAATGTGTTTGAGATGAAGTGTCTGAGGAGTATGGCTGGTGTATCTCGAGTAGATAGGGTTAGGAACGAAGTGGTAAGGGCGAGAACGGGTGTAAGAAATGAGTTAGCAGCTAGAGTGGATATGAATGTGTTGAGGTGGTTTGGCCATGTTGAGAGAATGGAAAATGGCTGTCTGCTAAAGAAGGTGATGAATGCAAGAGTTGATGGGAGAAGTACAAGAGGAAGGCCAAGGTTTGGGTGGATGGATGGTGTGAAGAAAGCTCTGGGTGATAGGAGGATAGATGTGAGAGAGGCAAGAGAGCGTGCTAGAAATAGGAATGAATGGCGAGCGATTGTGACGCAGTTCCGGTAGGCCCTGCTGCTTCCTCCGGTGCCTTAGATGACCGCGGAGGTAGCAGCAGTAGGGGACTCAGCTGTATGAAGCTTCATCTGTGGTGGAAATGTGGGAGGTTGGGCTGTGGCACCCTAGCAGTACCAGCTGAACTCGGCTGAGTCCCTAGTTAGGTTGGAGGAACGTAGAGAGTAGAGGTCCCCTTTTTTGTTTTGTTTCTTGTTGATGTCGGCTACCCCCCAAAATTGGGGGAAGTGCCTTTGGTATATGTATGTATGTATGTATCTTATCTATAGTATATGTTTAAAGAAAATCGTCTTGTGTTGCTTCGCCTGGAATCAATTACCCACGGGATGAACCATTATAACTAAAATGCATTTCTGAATACATTGAAAGAAATGTGTGATTTCAAGTCAAAACTTGAGTATTACAGAGTACAAAGAATTGTTTTAGCTTTAATAGGATATTCATGTAAAGAAGTCTAGGTTCTGTGTGAGACTTTCAAATCTGTAATGCGCAGAGAACTTTCAGAACCTTTACTGAAGGACATGCTATTATCATTAGATTAACTTGAGTAGTAAGGATAGCTTTGGTAACAAGTTAGGAAGAAGCAGAATTACCAGTTAAAAGGGAAGATTCACTGGACTTCTTGATTTTAAGGAGGAAGCAAATGATGACTAGAGTTTGTGATGATTATAACTATAGAAAGATGGCTGAACTTGCATGTTGTCGAAAGGTGGAGGCATGACATTATTGTCGTCATTCCCACTATAATCAGCTAACCTAGTCTTCCCTGGCTTTTCCCAAGAACTAATAGTAAGTTTCCTTTTTCACTTGTAACTGTTGAGTTTATTGGAAACCATTAAAACATACTTTTTCATGAGTGGTGCTGTAATATAATTCACAATGATTATTAAAATCATATTATTGCCCCCAACACAATACAAAAAGAGAATGCGTATCTTGATCTCCCAGAAACAGTTCCCACTTACATTCCTTGCAGTAATTTCTGACTAAAACAGGGGAAGACATCTTAACCCTTTTACCCCCAAAGGACATACTGGTACGTTTCACAAAACTCATCCCTTTACCCCCATGGACGTACCGGTACGTCCATGCAAAAAATTGCTATAAAAATTTTTTTTTCAGATTTTTGATAATCTTTTGAGAAAATTCAGGCATTTTCCAAGAGAATGAGACCAACCTGACCTCTCTATGACAAAAATTAGGCTTTTAGAGCAATTTAAAAAAATATATACTGCAAAATGTGCTGGGGAAAAAATAACCCCTTGGGGGTCAAGGGTTGGAAATTTCCAAAGAGCCTGGGGGTAAAAGGGTTAATGCACAGTAAGTAAAAATCAGCCCTTGAGATTATGGCCAATAGGATGAAGAAACTGAAGAGGACAAAGAATATTTGGGCTTCTTAATACCTTCTGTTGTAAGGTTCCATTCCTTTGTTAAGAGCATGTATTAATTGAAGAAAAAGAAATAGGAAAACTTTTTAATCTTTAGATTTTATGGTTAAGTGTTGATTAAATAGTGCTTTTGGGGGAGAAGCAATATGAACATGGTGATTATAAAAATAACACTGCACTACACAAAAATGCTGTGAAATTCCCCAGAGTTCTGGGCAAAAGGAAAAAAATAAAAAAGAAATGGGCACTGAGCACCACCCCTTGATTTTGTTCTGGGCAAGGGGACCCAGAGAGAACCTTTGAACTTCCTTATCACTTTTTTGTCAGTATGCCGACTCCACTCCATCTGTAGCCTGAACTTCACAGATTTACCTAAAAAATACTATAAAGCTAAAATCTCAGGTAAGATTTTAAAAAGAAATTAATAACAGATCAAATGTGGCTGAGGAAAGAAACCGTATGAAAGGAAACACATACTATACAAATGAAAAAGGTTATTTATTTCTAACTGACAAAAAATAATTAGAAAAAATTATATCATATAATTTGGAATAATAATTGAACAGAAATACCTAAAATTAGTTGACCTAGGGTATGCTGATGATGCTGTCCTTATTAGCAGAATACAGGATTTGCAATACTTGCTTACCAGAATTCATGAAATATCGCAAGATGTTGGGCTCAAGATAAATAGAAGAAAGACAGATGATGAGAACGGAATATGCAATGGAAGATAGAGTATCATTCGAAGGAAAAATTATTAATGAGGTAGACTCATGTAAGTATTTAGGAACTATGATCTCTAATACAGGGTCTTTAGAATTGGAGTTTAGTGAAAGATTGAAAAAAAGCAAATCAGACAATTGCTAGGTAAAGTAAGATTTGAAAATCAAATCGTCTGAAATTACACATAAGTATCAGACTATATATTAGTTTTGTGAGATATGTGTTACAGTATGGACATGAGTCATGGTATGACAATGAAACAATCTCCAACAGATTTAGTAGATTTGAGAACAAAGCCCTCAGAAGAATATTGGTACTGTAGTTAAATGCGAGGACAGGATTAGAAAGGAAACTATAAGAGAGATTACTCGAGTACCGTATGTGGATGAGATCATGGTGAGGGGTAGATGGAGATGGTTTGGGCATGCTCTTCACATTCATCAAGAGAGATCAGTTCACCAAACTTTTAAGTGGGCTCCATGGGGCACTAGAAAAGTTGGAAGACCCAAGCCTTCATAGCTGAGGACCATGAAGCGTGAAGTAGGAGATGACGAAGGGAGAAGTATTAAATTGAAAGCTCAAGCTAGAGACAACTGGCGAATTTAACCAAAGCCCTTTGTGTCAATAGGCATAGGAGATGATGATGATGATGACCTAGAATAAATAAATTACTGTAGTATTAAAAAATTGATAAGTCATACAAAGGCATAAAAATATCATATAAGTTTTAACTTTAGTAAACTTGGCATGGACACAAATATGATTAATGAAGAACCCCACAAGACCTTCTTTATGCTAAAACAATGTATCTATCCGCTGCCACCTGGAGCGTCAGTCTCAGCACTTGCAGTTTCTTGAGCTACTTTTTCAAGGGCTTCCGCGTTAAGAGTTTCCTTGGAGCCTTCCTCCTCCTCATCATCATCAGCAATATCTATAAACTCTGGGGAACTCTCATACACGTCTTCTATGTCCATAGGTTCATTTTCTACTGGGGTCTGGTCAGATCCTTAACTAATGTGTTTCGATTGGAATTTTTATGTTATAAATTCCTAATCATTCTTCGAAACTCGAACAGCAGAGCTTTTTTGGAGGATTCACATTCGTAACAACTTCAGTTCTTGACAGGAAATCACAAATAATAAGAGGCTAATTGATATGAATCTGTATGCATTTATACAACCTAGTATGGTTTTAATAAGGTTTATATTAATAATGCTAAAACTTGCCTCCTTCACACATTCACTTGTCCTTTGTCAATCGTCACTTTAGTAGCAGTGACTGGCCAGATACATATAGCTGTACACCTTGAATTTTGTTCTCCTTTTCTAATATGTCCTGCTACAATCACATTGTGCATGATTCAGTAATAAATAAAAGTTCAGATACATGTTCCATGCCTTTCTTACAGTACACAACACTCAGGAGACCTTCAAATTTGCTATGTAACCTATTCTCAAGAATGAAACACACAAGGCAGTCACATCTGTAAATATGGGTTCTATACAGTATATCCAAGCTGAAATTAATAGGAATCTCAAAACCTGTCGGCCCTACTGGGAGTAGGGCACTGTGTTAATCCTGAAACGAAGCATTTTTTTTTTTTTTTTTCAAGATGGGATTAGGGCATAATCAAGTACAGGTAATACAAAATATGACCAATTTTTTTTTCCAATACAGACTCTATTATTATGTTGAACTACCTAGATTACTCTAAATATGTATTAGTAGGGAGAGTAATTACTTTTGCAAAATGCCAGAACCCTTCAGTTTTGCCATGCATAATTTAGAAAAATATTGAACTGGCTCTTGGTAATTGTTGCTCTCTTGGTTCTGTAGCACTGACCAAGGGTGTATTGCATCATTTTATTTTTGGTAAATAAAGATACTTATTTTAAGGATATCATGATTATGTAAGATAATTTAGGATTTTTATTCTAGTGCAAAGTTTGGTTAGTGTTTTTTGGTTAATAGACTTCCTTGATTGTTCTAGGGTAGGAAATTTTCATCTGATAGCATGGTACTCCAATCTGTTAGTATTTATCACTGATTAATCTGCCTATTTTTGAGGAAACCAGTACTCAAGAACAGCTGGTTGTTTTGATAAAGTGCCCGCAAAGTATACTACTGGGCCTGTGGTTTGCTCAAAAGGAATGGCATAATTTTCAGGGATGAGGCAATGTAAAGTGACTTTTTCTTTTTGTCTTATTTAAATATTACATGGTTACCACTTCTCCCCCTCCTCCAGGTTAGTGTGTTAATCAAATAATAAACTTTGGTAAAATTCATTGAAATAAACAATTTTTTTCTGATGAAATTAACCATTTGAAATGCTTATAGAATTTGCTAATGTTCCCCCTCCTTCACATACATTCTGCTAGGTAATTATCTGTACTTCCTTAACATAAAGAAATTGAGTAACTAACAAAGGGAATCATACGTTCAGTCTGGTTTCCACTGCCCAGATGCAATAGCTGCCCCTATGGCTAAGGGTTTGCCATTGGGGGGGCATCATACTTTGGGAAGGAAAATACTGTACTATTATTTTTGGAATAGGTAGTTATGTCTCTTTCTTTTGCAAAAGGAACAGCGAATAAACTTTGATAAGTATCGAAATAAAGTTTTTTTATAATCTAAAAGATATTCTCTTTTCAGGATGTATCTTACAATGAACTTACTGAATTGCCATTAAGTATAGGATACTTGCAGAGACTTTCTAAGCTGAATGCATCTGAAAATAAAATAAAGGAACTCCCTGAAGAACTTGGGGATTGCTTTGGTGAGGCACATGTAAAATTTTTTGTTGATGTATCAAAACAGAATTTAGATAAAGCTATGTTTAATTTCAGTACTTATCTATTAGTCATCACGCTAATAACATTGAAGCGACTACTTCCTGACCTCTAATTAAGAAAAGGAATGAAAACATCTCTCTCCCCCTTTCCCATATCCCTATCCCTCCCCCTTGTGGTGCCCTGTTGTCATGAAGTCACCTTCTGTCAGGGGAAAATTAACCTAACGTAACATGAATCATCACTAAAAGAAGGGAGTATGGAGGGAAATGGATAACTACAAGATAAGTATTGAATTAAAAAAATCTTGGAAAATTTTGTAATTTATATCCTAATGAATCTTACCTTTTAGTCATATTGCTGACTACCGCACTCTTATAGAGGTGGGTATGTGATGGAGAAAGACCTAATATAGACTGATTGTATAAGTAAATCCCACTCAAACAATATGTGATGAAGAGAGACCAAACATTTTAATATTAAAATATTTGAAACACTAAAAAGACAGAGATTCTGGTTCCCACAGTTTTCCTTCTTGTCATTAACTGCTACATTGTCTCATTACTTTAGTAGAGGCATGAGCCCATTGGAAGGAAAGAAAATATAATTTTGTTAGAATTATAATGGTAAATGTCAGTAATTTCAAGCTTTCAAAGCAAAGGAATAGGAATATCAGGGGAGGTTCATGGAAATAGATTTGATATATCTCGCCTTATAAAGATAATTAACATCCATATTTGTTTTGATTATGTAATATCTAATGACTATCTTTGCTCTACATTCCATAAAGCTAAAATACATATTTTGTTATTGTGCTTTGATATAAATTTATATCATTTTCTGATAAAAAATACTGTAACGATTTAATAACTTGGATATTGTTATGAATAGAAGTTTCATTCAAAACTCTCTACCAAATCACCGTGTAGTATTCACAAACAGTATGAAAGAAAACTATATAGGGATAAATTACTTAAATTAGTCTTGCATTACCATTGTGTTAGAGTCCAAAAATCTTAAGAACTAAACAAAAAGTATTCAAGTAATGTTATGTAAAACTTAATCTTGTACTAGGGCATTAATATCAAGGCTGATCACTTCTACTTGGTCCCAGAGATTTGAACCACTAACCTGTTTTTATGTTTCTGATTCATTTGGCAAAAATCTGGATTTGGTAATTGAAAGCCTTCTCAATAGATGAATCTGAGGCACCATTAGGCATTCTTTTGTCCATAGACAAAGGATGAAAATAGAATAAATCAAACTTTGGAATGATTTTGACTCTGTTATGCTGAGAAGTATCTTTCAAATGAGAAAATTTTAGAAAATCTTTTGAGAAGAGACTCATCCAAAACCACAACTTTTAATTGTCAGGGATGAAATAAATATTCTGTTTCCAACTCTTCACCAGTTTATTTACTTAGCTGCTAAGAGGACGAGACACAGCATTCATAGCTCAGCATTCAGAGAAAAAAGGGGTAATACATTAGGCCACGTTATTAATTACAGCTTGAAAATGTCAATCATTATTGCATAATTCAGAGACAGTAGTCAAAAGAACTGGGTAATGTTTCTGCTCTCTCTACTGTACTGGTTATACTATCTCAGATTCAGTTTGGTTTTGACATGTCTAAATTTAGTCTTAACATAATTAATGGCACTATAACTTGCATCTTTTAATAACTAAAATGCATTGACTCTTATCATGAAATATAAAAAGAAAATATTTATCATTATTCCTGAACTATATTTGATTACTGTAAACCTGCCTTGAATTGAACTAACCTTAAGGGGGCTGGCCGGCAATTGCCGATTTTTAATGACAACTTTTACATTCAAACCACTTAATAAGGTGACTTAGGATACCTCCAAACTGCATAAGATTTTTGCCTCTGACATTTGGTTTTGCGACGCCAGGGCGGTTTATCCTGAAAATGAGTGCTTTTCAAATTTCATTTGGTCCCTTTATAATTATTACTAAAATCTGGGATTACTACCCTATATACTGTAGACCTGATATAGACCTCCAATAATATGAAGTTTTTTTCCTAAAAGTAATTATTTTGCCAGATATGACTTTTTTTCATCATGAAATGAAAATTGAAAAAAAGGGCTTCATTTCATTATTTTATTATGTATTTCTAAGTTGTATACCAAATTTCAATGCTATATCTTGAAAACTAAGGGAGACTATTGAATTTGAAGGTCAATAAGTATAGTTTTGAGATACGGCCATTCAAAATTTATCTTTGTATTTTTACAAAGACAATATTAATAAATCATGATTATTAGGAATTTTTAGGTTCGTTTTTGGCATTAATTAAAGAAAACCAAGTTGTTATAATTTAATTGTAAATGAAAATCCTTTTGCTTGATATCTTGCTTCTTTTGGCTCCTGTGAGGCAAGGCGGCCGCTCCTTTATCCACAACACTCTCTTTCTCTCTCTCTCTCTCTCTCTCTCTCTCTCTCTCTCTCTCTCTCTCTCTCTCTCCACTACTGATATTATCCTTTTCTGAATTCTCAATAATGCAAATTTTCTTCTTCCGTATGTTAGTAAGATGTTGAAAGTGTCATTTCCTCTTTAAAATGATAAAATTCTTGCAGAAAACGAGAAAAACAAACGTAAAAATGAGTGAATGTAAAACGAGAAAAACAAACATAAAAATGAGTGAATGTAAAACGAGAAAAACAAAAATAAAAATGAGTGAATGTAAAACGAGAAGAACAAAAATGAAAATTAGTGAATGTAAAACGAGAAAAACAAACGTAAAAATGAGTTAATGTCGGAGGTCAAACTCAGGCATGTAGTCTCTCTCAGGTTTGGGGTAGGACTGAAGGGCAAAGGGTGTAATGCTAAATCTCTACAACTCGTGGAACTTATACAGATGCCATTGTTCACAATTTATTTTACATTAAAATTTAATAATTATCAAAATTTACGATAACAGAAGAAATACTGCATTTTCTTGCTGAGATCAATGTTGTGATTTTCAGTGTCCTAAATGCGGGGAGTGCTTGATAGAATACATGCTGTTGCGGAAAATAATGGTAGGCCTCAGTGACCCTGTATTAAAAAGGCACGTTTTTCAGGCATGTGATACATTTAAAAGTGTAGATGCCCTCCAGGCACTGTGTTGCACTTTCGAAGCTGCACACCAAAACGTTGAAAGTGTCCCGCGTGTCGCTATCGGTGAGAGGGAGTCTGCTGGCGCCTCGAGTGATGACGTCACAGGCAGTGATGACGTAGAGCCAGACGTCACGGTGTTGCGCGGCAACTTCAATGCAAAGCGTTGCGGAAATTGGGGGGGCGCCATCCGTTTGGTCGAGCGTCATGTCCAGCAAAAGGTGACATGCCACGGGTGCCAAAAGGTAGGGCACTTTCAGAAATGCTGCAGAAGTACGAAGAAAGCGCCGCTTGCCTCGAGTTTAGTGATTGTTGCAGACACACACCTCTCCCCCCACCCTACAATCAAGGCTTGTGTTTCCCATAGGAACGGGAATTCAGTATTGACACTCGTCGTAGCAGCTACAGGAGCACAGATCTGCGTTGCCGGACCCACAATTTTTTCAAGCCTGCAAATAAATCCCCTGGAGTTGCATCCGCGAACAGGTCTGAGGGACATAGCTAATCTCCGAGTGAGATGTCTCGGATCAACGGCATGCTTCATTGATATAGGTGGGCGACGCACGATGCAGGAGGTGTACTTTGTGCTGACGGCCAAGAACTTCTATGTATCGCTAAATGCTTATAAGGAGCTGGGAATAGTACCGCCTGGCTTCCCTCACCCCTACCATCTCGTTGCATCAGCTGATGTGTTTAACGAAGAAGTCGCACGGCCTAACTCTCCTAAGACAATGAAACCAGCCACCTTACCCATCCCGCCTGTGGAGGAGAATATACCAAGACTTGAGGAATGGTTATTACGGCATTTCTCATCAACAACCTTTAACACAACCAGGGAACCTTTACCTGTAATGACGGGCAAGCAGCACCACATCTATTTGTTGCCTGATGCCGTACCTTATGCCTGTCACACGCCCGCAACAATCCCTAAGCATTGGGAAAAGGAGGTCAAGGCTCAACTTGACGAGGACGTTTGGAAGGGTGTGATAGAACCAGTCCCAGTGGGGGATGCAACGGAATGGTGTGCGAGGATGATCGTCGTAGCCAAGAAGACGGGGCAACCTCGCCGCACAGTAGACTTCCAGCGCTTTAACGCCCACTGTCTTCGTGAGACTCATCATACACCGGCTCCCTTCGACATGATTTCAAGCATCCCCATTCACACGTACAAGAGTACGGCGGACGCCCACTGGGGTTTCCATCAAGTGGAATTGGACGAGGACAGCCGCCCACTCAAGACCTTCATTACCCCATGGAGACGATACCGTTATTGTAGAACACCCATGGGTCACTGTTCGGTGTCTGACGCCTACACAAAAAGGTTCGATGATGCCCTGCAAGACATCACCAGAAAGCATAAATGCATTGACGACACTTTGCTATACGATCACAGCATCGAAGAGGCGTTCTGGCATGTATATGAATTCCTGTCAACGTGTGCCTCTGCAGGTATCACACTCAAGCCCGAGAAGTATAAATTCTTTAAGAGAGAGGTTACTTTTGTCAGTTATCACCTGGGATGGGAGTCATACAAGCCCGCAGACGAACGACTAGACGCCATTCGTAACCTCCATGTGCCAGAGAAGCCCTCCATCACGGATATTAGGTCGTGGTTTGGATTCGTGAATCAATTAGCTCCCTTTCTTGCAACGGCGCCCATCATGGAGCCCTTTAGGGACCTCCTCAGAAAACCCACTGGAAAAAACGTCTAGTGGGATAGCCAACTACGTGACAAACTCCGGAAGGCACAGGAGGTCATCTGTCAATTAGCCAAGGACGGCTTGGCATATTACGACAAGACACGCCCTACGACGATAATGACGGATTGGAGCAAGGAAGGCATCGGTTTCGTGGTCCTTCAGCAGTATTGCGTTTGTCAGTCAGCTGACAGCCCCTTCTGTTGCAAGGGCGGCTGGCGCCTTGCCATGTGTGGTAGTCGACACCTCACCTCCTCTGAAGCTGGGTATGCCCCCGTAGAAGGAGAAGCCCTGGCAGTTACCTGGTGCTTGCGGAAGGCCAGGTTGTTCCTACTTGGGTGTCCTAATCTCACCATCATCACGGACCACCGTCCACTCGTCAAACTGCTGGGTGACAGAGCCCTCAAGGACGTCATCAATCCAAGATTATTCAACCTGAAAGAGAAGACACTCCAGTTCAAGTTCCACATGAAATACCTGCCCGGAAAAAGGAACACCGCCGTGGATTTTCTTTGAAGGTACCCGACCATGCGAGCATCCCACGAAGCTTCCGACGTGGATTTGGAGGACGACATTCAAGTGGGAGTGGCATGTGCAACCGTGGCCGCCTTGGAACCGGACATCATCGTGTTAGATGAAGACTGCGTCAGGAGCGCCGCATCTAATGGCCCTGTTTATCAGCTCTTGCTTGCCAGGGTTGCAGCGGGCGACTGGAACCAACAGAAATTGCAAGAACTCTCCTGCCTTCATCCCTTCTTCAGCGTTCGGGATTGGCTAGCCATCAACCAGGATCTGGTGACATACTCAGTGGACCAAGGATGTGTTCGTTTGGTCATCCCCGAGGATTTACGCCGCCAGGTAGCCGCTAACCTACACACAGGACACCAAGGCCTCGACTCTATGCTTAGAAGACCCAGGCAGTCTATCTATTGGCCGGGAATTAAAGGGGACCTTCAGCATCGCCGTGCCCAATGCACTTCATGCGATGAACACGCCCCCCTCACTGCCTCCTGGAGAAATGATGCACACGCCCCCTGCGGAATACCCTTTCCAGCAAGTCGTCGCAGATATGTTCCAGATAGAAGGCAGTGTATACATGGTATATGCAGATAAACTAACAGGTTGGTTAGAAGTAGCTCATTTCCCTAATTGTGCCACGTCTAACAAAATCAGCAATCACCTTCGATCATATTTCTCGCGTTGGGGAGCCCCGGAACAAATATCAACTGACGGAGGTACGAATTCGGCCAGCGAGGAGATGGAGGCCTTCTTCAGGAGATGGGGAGTCAAGGTCTGGCTGTCGTCAGCCCAGTATCCCCAGTCTAACGGCAGGGCAGAAGCAGCTAGCTGTCAAATCAGCAAAGAGGCTACTCCGAGAAAACACGTTAAAGGGTGGAGCCCTTGAGTCGGACAGAACGGCCCTGGCGATACTTCAGTATCTCAACACGCCTCTCAGGGAGATTAACAAGTTGCCATCTCAGCTTGCAACGGGTCGCCAGCTGCGCGATGGGGTACCAACGGCCAGGAGACACCTGTTAGTAGACAGACATTGGAGGCAAACGATACGTCGAAGGGAGTTACAAGTGGCCAGGTCGCAGGAGTTGATGCGCATCCTTGGCACTACCAGAAGACTGCCGCCCATCGAACTAGGTACCTATGTATGCATACAAAACCAAGCTACCAAGCAGTGGGATAGAACGGGCATAGTAACGGAAACAAAGCCCCATCATCAGTACACCGTCAAGCTCAACTGGAGCGGCAGGCTATCAAAAAGGAATAGACGACACCTGAGAGTCATCGCTCCGCCCCCTGGCACGCCCGTGTCTCAGAAATATCTGCACCTCTATAGATTCTTACATTTCTCAGACTACTCCTTCTCTCTTTATTATTGGCTATGTTATCTATTTGTTTTTCAATTGCCATATGGTGAAGTCCATGTATAATCTACGTCAGATGTTGGAGCATGACTTCCGGTGTCGAGACGAAAATTTGATCGAATTTTACTTACAATCGTATGTAGAGGTTCCACTGTATATATATATATATATATATATATATATATATATATATATATATATATATATATATATATATATATATATATATATATATATATGTATGTATGTATGTATGTATGTATATAAACATGCATACATATATATATATATATATATATATATATATATACAGTAGGGTCCCGAATTATGCGAGAATTTGGTCGATCAATGACCTCGTATAAATGGAAAATCGCATATTTTGAAACACACCTAACAGAAATAATTCCATTGGGGCCATGGCAACCAGCAACTTGCCTATTCAAACGTGTTTACTACCCATTTCCAATACTTTCTATGTACTATACTGCATCTTTTTTATAATATCAAATTGTTCTTGTAAATAAATCAAACATTTAATATGCTTTAAAGTTCTAATAACTTGAAAAAAGGTTAAAATCAAAACCAGGATGGGTGTAAACACCATACATTTCCCGTTATAACACGACCCAAAATAAAGACAAATTTTAATGTTTGTCATATCTATTGTATAAGACAACTGGTGAATAGCAAAACCATCACTCTATAGACTAGCTTTTGTTGTATCATTGAAAATCCAGAATTATCAAAATAAAGGCGATTTTATATCATGCGTTTCTTAAACACGCCAAAAAGCACAATAAAAACGACAACCAATGTTTTGTTTACGTTTATCTCTGATCATAACGAAGAAACAGACGCATTTACACATCTGTGTATAGGTTAGTTTTTGCATCGACAGCAATCTTACCAAGTATTGATTATATGTTGATTTTGCTATTACCAATGTTCTACTTAATTTTTCTTAGAACTTCCAAATAAATGAAATGAATGCCATTCATATATTGTTATGTTTTTCTTTATGACGCCGCCTGAAACGGAAACCTTCCATTCGTTTACTGTACGCTCCATCTTCGATCATAATAAACAAACGTAGGCATTAAACACACATGATCAAAGTGATAAATAATGATATTAAAAGCTTTTAGTAAATATGTTATTACAATTATTATTTACCATATTTATATAAATTCCTACATACGTAGCAAAGCAGGAAAACTATTTTTTTTTCTTTTTGCGTTTAATCAACAATAACAAAGTGCCGCTAATGACAGAATGATAATTTACGATAATTCTAAACTGGTACTAAAGATGATTGTCCATTCCATATCCAAAATAGTTTTCCTAACTTTAGTTATAAGTCAACTTGTACCCACTTCAATTATGAAACCATCTATAAAAAAGTAAGAGAAGAAGTTATCGAACAATTAAGTTGCCGCTATAACGTTCGATGTGACAGAGATGGTGCGAGATTAGAGAAAGTAAGGAAAATTGAATCATGATTGATTTTCAATATAACAAACTTTGTGAAGCAACAAAGATTTCATTTGTGAGAGAGAGAGATAGAGAGAGAGAGAGAGAGAGAGAGAGAGAGAGAGAGAGAGAGAGAGAGAGAGAGAGAGAGAGAGAGTGTGTGTGTGTGTGTTTTAAATGTACTAAACCAAAAAATATGATAGGTTATAACACATTGGTGCTTATGTAATATCAACTGTATAGATGTTTTGAATAAGTTAAGAAATGGTATAAACAATACTTTGTTACTGTATTCGTATGCGCTTATTCTTGAGACCGGCAGGTAGACGTCAGCTGATCTGATCTTAGCCAAAAGTAAAACAAAAAGAAGTCAACAATACTCAACTTTTAAAACACATCCGAAATTTAAAAACAAAAGTACACGCTTTCTTAATGTGCAATTAACTATTTAACGAGTAGAAATTTTCTAGAATAAAATGATGTTTCCCAAAAAATAGTGGTTTGCTGAAGAAATCAGATGCCGTATTTTAAGCTACGACTGAAATGAATATATATATGGTATAACTTTTTCGTTTTGTATTTGATTGACACTTTAAGAAAAATGATTTTGGTTTCTTCATCTAATTGTAAGTATTGTATAACATGAGAGAGAGAGAGAGAGAGAGAGAGAGAGAGACAGAGACAGAGAGAGAGAGAGAGAGAGAGAGAGAGAGAGAGAGAGAGAGAGAGAGAGAGAATCAGCTGTTGTAATCGAATGCCGTGTTTTTGTTTCATGAGGAATTGATCTCCAGAACTAACAATAGTCATGTTAATTTCATTCTTAAACTCAAGGTTACCATATGTGAACTAAGGTTTTATTTCTTACAGAGAGAGAGCGAGAGAGAGAGAGAGAGAGAGAGAGAGAGAGAGAGAGAGAGAGAGAGAGAGAGAGAGAGAGAGAGAGATAGAGAGAGAGAGAGAGTGTTTATTTGCTTTAGTTTAGAGAGAGAGAGAGAGAGAGAGAGAGAGAGAGAGAGATTTTGTTTGCTTTAGTTTTGTCAAATCGAGAGAGAGATAGTGTTTATTTGTTTTATTTTTGTCAAAGAGAGAGAGAGAGAGAGAGAGAGAGAGAGAGAGAGAGAGAGAGAGAGAGAGAGAGAGAGAGAGAGAGAGAGAGAGAGAGTATGTGTATGTGTGTTTGTGTGTGTGTGTGTTTTTCCTTACTGGGCTATTTTTCCTTGTTCAAGCCCTTAGGCTTTTAGCCTCCTGCTTTTCAAACTAGGGTTATGGCTTAGCTAGTAGCAATAATAATAACAATTGTGCTGTGCATATGTTGAAGTTCAGGGACAAAAGGTATAGCCTATGCAATGGCACCTCAAGGGTGATAGCAATGTTTTATTTTTTATTTTCTTCACTAAATACAAATAACTCACTTTAATCTTTAAGTCTCCTTCATAGAAAGGCTCATAAATAAAAACACAAAAGTTGATATAACCAACTAATGTAGATCTTTATAAGCTATGGGGCGAGCATTCAAGCGAACGAAGCATACTGTACTGTCATCCGGAACATGATGCAATCGACCAGTTTTATCCAATACATCACCAGCAACATTAATCAGTTACGAGAATCCTATAATGTGAAATATCATCTTCACAAATGATGAATCTGCTTAAGAAGGTTATTTTAGCAAGAAGAGAGATATAAGGTTCCAGATTACTAACTCAGTCTTCTGCCACAGAGTCTAGATGTCTAAAAGAGTGACCAGGAATGCAAGGGTTTTACCAGCTGAATGATCTAAAGTAATTTAAGAATTAGCTGATACATCGCCAACAACATTAAACAGTTATGAAAATCCTACGATGTGAAACGCTGTCTCCACAAATGATAAATAAGGTTGTTTAAGAGCATTATTTTTGAAAGATAAGTGATATATAAGGATCCAGATTACCAATTCAATATTCTGCCTCACTGTATAAGTGTCTAAAAGAGAAAATAGGAATGCAAGGGTATAGCAGCAGAAGGATCTAAATACATTAGAGTTAGCGGCTCTACAAGCGAAACTCGACATTCAGAACCCTTACCGAGTGAAACATTATGTGATTATGACCACTTTGCAAGTCAGGTTAGGGTAAGCAACCAGGGAATTAAGTCAAGCTTACCATGTACAACAAAACCTTGCTGGCCTTCTGGGAATAACAAAGGAAGATTGATAAGTTAAGAGCTTGTAAGGCTCATCACTAACAAAACTTTGCTGACAATTGAGTAATTGGCATATCATATTGTCATCAGCTCCACAATCAACAACTATGCTAGTCCTCTGGAATTCATCTTAAATTAAATACTTTCTCTCCTTGGGTGTGCAGTATAGACTTTCCAATTCCATTAAGACTTGAACTTGAAACATACTTTCCCTGAGTTGAACAGAGATATCATAAACCTCACAACTTTTATTTAAGACTCAGCATTACCCTATTGACTAGTAAAGTGTGTCTTCCTTTCATTTCTTACCAATAACTGCTGGTTGTTTCATTACTTTACTATGGGCTTGTATCTTTTATAAAGCAAAGAAAATGTGAAGATTTTAAAAGAATTTTTGGGGTAAACATCAATAAACCAAAATTCTGGAGAAGAAGCAATATGAGTGTCAGGGGAAGTCGATAGAAACAATTAATACAGATAATATTAACTAGCATAAATGGTGAATAAAAGGAAATATTTATAATCAGTAATAAGGAGGGAAATAAGGGCATGAAGAATAAACTTAGACTGACATGAACACTAAAAATGTGTTATTAGTAGAAGAGACAAGGAAATAGAAAAGAATGGAAGGTGGAAGCCTTTGGGCCAACATCCCCTTCACTTGAAACACATTTAGGCATGACTTTACAGTAGCCAATTCTACTGAGGGCTGATGCAATGGGATGCAGTTTATATAAGTTTTTCCCGGTGCATCTTAGTTTAGCTGCTGCATATAGATTAATTTCACTATAATATTAGATCTGCTTAGGTGACGCCTGATTATTGGACTTTGGTTTGTGAGCTTTAAGTTTACACTCAACCTTGGGATGAAGTTGTAGCATGAAATTGGGGTACTATGGAGGAGAATCAAAATGCTTCTATTTATATTCTATTTTATTCACTATTGACTCTCATACATACAATCGCATACACAGAATGATAATAATCCTGAGTTTTATCTTCAATATTACTTTGAGCTGACCTCAATACCGAGTTCAGAGTGCCACTTATATTAGAATGAAGACACCCAATTAGAATATTATGAAAAAACACAACCAAATATCTACCTTAATCAATAAAAAAATAATGTCAACAATCCTCAATCCTATGAACTTATCACTAGATTTGATACTGGATGCCAAACAAATCGAA
The DNA here is from genome assembly GCF_036898095.1 of Palaemon carinicauda. Lineage (NCBI taxonomy): Eukaryota > Metazoa > Arthropoda > Malacostraca > Decapoda > Palaemonidae > Palaemon > Palaemon carinicauda. Next base: position 131,714,664 of record NC_090725.1, on the reverse strand, counting down.
ACATCTTGCATCTGAAAATAGATATACCATAACACCACGATACTGTTTCTTCATCAATTATAAAATATTTATTACACTGGTGAACACATCACCCAATATAGAGAATCGCCAAAATCATCTACACTTTAATTATCAAGTATCAACAAATTCATCAACTGTTTCATTTTCTTGTAATATCCAACAGAAGTGGCAACTGTTTAAAATGGGACAGTAAAGATCTGTGCACATTGCACCAATTTTCTATCTGACTTGTTGCACTTTCTGGCAATATCAAAAGGTCCACCATCCTTACATCTAATTCTAGTCACCATATTGTCTAGACCAATTAACCCTTTTGTCTCAAAAACAACGGAAATGCCACATAGGCTCCAATCATTCCTCTAAGAGAAGACAGTTATGGGAGGAGGCAAATAGGAGGAAAATAAGGAAAGAATTAAATGAAAAGAATTATAGTAGGCTTGCTATTACATTCCTCCCTGCTAAATTTGCCTCACATTGTCATTCCGCAGTTCTGGCTGGCATTCCTTATTCCATTGGTTCCTATCTCCTACAGACACTTACTGCATGACCAGCCATTTCACTGTTCATACATTTACTTCTTTTGGCCTTGCAGATCATAACAGAAGGACCCTGCAAAACACAATATCTACAGATCCCACTCTCTGAAATTCACACAATTTTGCTATATGGCCTTCCCTGTTACACTTGTAACATTCATTTGATATGTCTTGCTTTTTTACACTCATTAACATGATGCCCTTCTCCCTACACCCAAAACAGACACCTAGTAACCACTTGTATTCATTCTTCCTGTGACTTAGCTTATTATAGCTATAACTCTTTTCAGTCAGACTTTCATTCTTTCTTGTATAACTCTTCAGATGTTCCCTTCTGTCTCTGCGTTCTAGCATTCCAAGTATATGCATTAGAATGATCTTGTTCTCTCACTCTTCCATTCCTATAATATTCATCAAGAAAGTTTGCCATAACATCCCCAAGTTACTCAATAATGTATCTCTATGTGTACCAAACTCTGGATCTGTTGTTCCTCTTTTCTTCACACATACTCAGTACTGTACTTCCATTCCTTATATTTACATATTTTTCAAGCTTGTGATCCTTCACCATTTCCAACACATTATCGCATTTCAATCTTTTATTTGTTCATCTCATTTTCACCTTTTTAAATTAATAAACTCAAACACACGGGTAGATTCTGTGGTGGGAAAATTCTTTAATAATGCCTTACATTAATTTATATTATCCCAAACTTCTTCCTGACTAAAGTCACCAGTCTAAGGGCATACTGTACATCTCCAGAGTCTCATTTTCCATTTACGGGCCGCCCCAAGGGAAAGGCCCGTGCCAACAAGAAGTGTTGGCTTTAATATAAACCGACCGACTCATTTTCCCCTTTCATGCTTTTTCAAACTCATTCTAATTTCTATTTCTTATGCCAGCTTTTGATCTTCTCACGCAATCAATCAGTCTCTTTTACAGATTCATATTTCTGATCACCCACCCTCATGATCATCTTATGAAAAATACCAAACTTCCTTTACAAAATCTACCAAGTTCTTGCACCCAAAATATTTTATTTTTGCCATACTTCTTACAAAAACCTTCATACTCTGAAAAAAATCATCCTCTCTCACTCCATTTAAACTGTTTTTTTACATGTGGCATTTCCCTGATCAAAATAATTGTGAAATTTTATATACTCAAAATGTAGACTTAGTCTGTTACACATGTAACTTTTGACCTGTCTTCCTTTTGCACACTCACTTCACTCATTTGTTCGCTATCACTTGAGGAAAAACATGAAACATTCTTACTTTCCTGTATACTTTCTTTTCCACATTGCTCTTCCTAGAACTCTTCTTTGTAATGTCGTTTGTCTAACTAGATGCAGCTACTGTATTTAGTTAGATATTTTATCTTCACCTTTCACTCCCCACATTTTCTTTATTATTTTAGCTATTGCTTCTTCCATATTTTCTTAAGCTATTTTCAGGCATCCTTTCATTATATCTACTATCCGTCTCGCCAGCATATTCAGTTCTTCATTATTCTTTTTGTTCAACATTTCATTCTCTCATTCGTTCCTCCTCAATTATTCTCTCAAAGCCTTTAACTCTTCTTCTATGGGCCTCCATTCCCTTCATACCTTCAAACATATCTTACCTTACTCTCCTCTCTGGTTCAAATGAACCAGGTTCTTATGAAAGTAGTACCCCTAAAAATAATGATTTAATGAGCAAGTTGGATGCATTATGGACCAGAATCATACACTTTTCTACTTATATTCTACTGTATTCACCGTCTACACACACATATACAATTTCAAACTTTCAATTATAATAACCCTCAGTTATTTTAAACTGATCTCAATGCTATACCAGCAAATTTTCATTTATATTAGAATTGAAGACAACCCATAGTTTACAGTCAAACTATCATGAAAGATTTTAAAAATCTATTGCATAAATCAATAAAGCTAATTAATGTCAATAATCCAATGTCCAATGAACCTAACACTGAAGTGAATACTAAACTACAAACAAATCTTGACACCTTACACCTAAATATAAATATACTGTTTATCTAATGCAAGATGTTTATTACACTGGTAATTAGGAAACTCAATATTAATCAACAAAGTTGGCTACACGCTAATTATTAAGTATTGAAATCACCAACGTATACGCTGCTCCACATAATGCACCAGTTTCCTATTATTTGATTGACACAGACATGTGAAACTTTTTGACGTGTTCTGGCAATATCAAAGGTCTACCTTCCTTACATCTATTGAACCTTCGTGTCACCTTCCAGTCTCAAGAACAACAGGAAAATGCCACATAGGCTACTTCATTCCTCAAACTCAGCAAACTTATATAAGAAGATAGAATTTTGGGAATAGGCAATTGGGAGGGAAAATTAACAATAATTGCAAAAAAAAAAAAAAAAATTACAGTAATACTATAGAAATATTGAAGGTCATTTTGTATTAAACAGGAGTTGGAACTGATGAGCCCCTGCTGCGTTATTTTCTACCATTTTGGGAATAACATTCAGACTGGCTAGCATTATTAGTAATATACAGTATATATTAATAGTATAAAAATAGGAATGCAACTTACTTCAAATTTTTAACTGATTTTTTTCAGCCAAATTATAACAGATAATTATAGGCTTTTTGATAAATAGTTTAATGGATGGCTTCACAAGAGATTTTCACCTTTTGGGTCTTTGAGGCAGCATTTGTGATAGAAGAGAGAGATTTTCATTCGAATGTCAGTCTAGACATGTAAGTTATTGGCAATTTGTTCACAAGAAAGGCCAATGCAATATCTGCTGTAGTTTCTTCAATGTTATGGGGATTAAAACTAATACTTCAAGCACTCACTTTTTCACAATCAGTAGTGATTTTTGTAATAGGTCATCTTGAATATTTTGATAATTTTATATTCCTATTGATGTTTATTATTGTGTAGAAACTCAATAATTTTACTGATTATGTAAGCTAGTCTGAATAATAATTTTTTTGAAGATACTGCCTTATAATATCAAGAAGTGGAAGAGAGGTGGATAGGGTTAAGAGGCTTTGACCTTACTTTCATAGGACTTTTTAAGGTGAAGATAGTAATTAATCAGTAAGATGTTAATATATAGGCAAAATTCATTTATTATTAGGTTTGGTTTAGATGTGTAATGGAGTTAGATTTAGTGGAAACCAGAAGAATAAATAAGGACTATTATGTTTTAAATTTTTAGTGTGATTACCAATTGCCTACCTCTGTTTTATTGTTTGTTCCCATACTAACAGACCTTTCGTTTTTTATATGGATATTCTTTCAGCGGCAGCTGGAGGTAGCCATTAGACTTTAATTGCAAGGTGTCAACCCTGCCTAACTGCGTACCGGGTAGGATAGGGTTGGTTTGGGGGTACCCAGCCGCCTCTATATATATATACTCCCACAGCTGTGAGAGATGTCACTTTTTCTTTTGGCTCAGTAGAGATCGGACGTGTCTGCTCTCCTCTTGACTGTCAATGAACTTTTTATTTTCTGCTTTCTCTTTCCAGGTGTGCATGTTCTCCTCCTGCGATCGCCTTCATGTGAACGTGTCTAGGGCGAGAGGGTGCTGCGTGCCGGACCTTCATGTCGGTGTTAGAGACATGAAGGCATCATTGCGAGCAGGGTTCGCCCTGTGCAGAGTGTAGGGAGTGGTCTGCCTCCCAATGGGAGAAGTTTGAGTAGTGTAGGAAGAAGAAGGCTAAGCGCGATCATTCTCCCTCAGGGGAGAGCAGTGCACGTTCTTCTTGCACCCCCAAATCTCTCAAAAACTCCTTCACATGCGCGCTCTCACGAGGGATGTGCGAGTAGGAGCGCAGATCGCTTATCTCCATGGCAACCCCAGGGTACTGTGGGTGTTGTTGCGTCCCCTAGAGGAGCAACTTCTCCTCCAGCTGCTGGCGAGCCTTTCTCCCTTTCAGATTTGTTTCAGGTGGGGTCATCCTTAGGGATTTCGGGACCCCCTAAGAAGGAGGAGCTGCAGCGCCTTCTTCAGTGTGGTGCCACGAGGGATCCTTCTCCGGCCCCCCTGCTGACGACGAACCCTCTCTCCATCCTGGGACCGCGTCGTCCCTTAACCCTCAACCCTCTGTTTCTTTCCACAGGAACCCTCAGGTTGCATGTGACGATCTTCCGGGGATCAGCGTGCCTTCCACCAGTAGTGCTAAAGGAAGAGCATCGTTATCACCTCGCCCTTCTGAAATTTCTTCCCCTGATCGTCGTTCGTGACGATCGGGAGATCGTACAGTCAAGCCTCGTTATTTGCGATAGTTAGGTTACAAACACAGGCGTGATAAACAAATTTTCACGAATGAATAGTACACAAGGGTGGACTAACTCCTAACCTAAAAAGTCACTGCCCCTTGCCACGATCGCTGCCCAAGCTGATGAATAACACAGTAAATACTGCCTAATATTGTTTCAATTTGGTTTCTATAAGTTTATAATCATATGTACAGGGTACAGTACATTTGCACACATGTACACTATGTACTGGCCACAGAAAGGTTGCAGTACAGGATAGTGCTAAGGTAAAGTGTAACGAGTCGTCATCATTTCCTTACTGCTCTGTATAACAAAAGTTGTTCCTATCTAGTAATACTATACTGTAACTTAATACACACTGATACTGTACTTTATATTACTGTAATATATGTACAGTAATATTACTACAGTACAGCTTAACTGTACTTACTGTAAGTGTTCTGTGTTTTCGTTCAAGACTGGTAGCCTACGCCGCTACTCAAGAAGCATGACGCAACTTCTTATGCGTTGTCTCTTGCGCAGTATATTACCTATATATTAAACAGAAATACAGCTTATTTTATAAACTAAAAATTTAAAAATCTCGATAATATGAGAAGGCTGCTCAACAAGACAAGAGCGTCCAAAGATCTAATGATGGCCCTTGTAGCTCTGCTATGGCATTACGCAGAGTGGTTCCCAGACCTCCTGCAACTTCTAGTAGATCTACCAAAAGAACTCCCTCCATGACCAGATCTACTCAAACAGCCACACGTGAACATCTTCCACAAGACCATGCAGTCGCTTCGACTTCACACGTGGAGACTATCCAGCATCTCCTCTCTCAGAAGAGCATTTTATGACAAGTGGCGGAACGAATGTCCGGACACTTGCGTAGGTCCTCAGCCTTGGTCTACCAGGCAAAACGGAGAGTCTTCTGTGGTTGGTGTTGTGGAAGGACTATCTCTCCACTCGATGCCACCATTCCAGTAATAGCGGTTTCTTGTATACCTTCGGGAGGAAAATCTCCTTTCAGTATCAGCGGTGAAAGGCTATCGCTCAGCCTTAAGCCTTGCCTTCAAGGTTGACATTTCCTCTTCGTTGGAGCTTTCTGTACTCATACGGTGTTATGAGATAACTTGCCCCAGTCAGAGATCAGGCCGCCTCCTTGGAACGTGGTTCACGTCGTGAGATCCTTAAAAGAACCTCCCTATGAACCATTACGCCATGCAACTGACTGATATCTTACTTTGAAGATGGCATTCCTGCTCGATTTAGCCTCGGCAAAGAGAGTCAGTTAACTTCATGGCCTCTCGTATGACATCGACCATTCAAGGGGATTGGGGAAAGTGATGCTCAGCTTCATCCCTGAGTTTATTGCTAAGACTCCAAAACCAGGGGTGGTGGACTATAGGTTTAGGAACTTTCAGATTGCAAGTCTTCGTTCTGTAACCAACGACCCAGATCAGTTGTTAATTTGCCCAGTGAGGAGTTTGAGATACTATCTTAAATGCACTGCAGCAACACTGCCCAGACTAACATCTCTGTTTGTTAGCTCAGGGAGAGTAAAGAGGAGGATCACAAAGAACACAGTTTCCTCCCAGATTCGCCAAGTGATCGAAAGAGCCTTGGCTCTGGATCCTCCTCAGGCTCGTCAACCTAGTGCCCATGACGTCGGGATTCAGTACTTCCCTGACATCTAAATGCATCCTTTCCGTGTTGCAGGTTCTCCAAGCGGGTGTGTGGAAGAGACAAACCACATTCACAGTCCATTACCTGAAAGACGGGACCCTCAGAAGACTCGATACGTTTACTATCGGTCCTGTGGTGGCTGCTCAACAAGTGGCTTAAGATACCTCAAACGCCTTGATGGACAAGTAGAGGTTGGTTGAGGGTATTGGTTACCCAGGTTAAGACTGGGATGAATGAGAAGAATGTCTAGCTTTCCTCTCTTCATCTGCTCTTCCCTTGGGGTACAGCACCATAAGTCCCTGTGCAAGCTGGCTTCAACCTCTGCTGGTAATTATCACTTCCCTTGTGTAGCCTAGTATAAGTTATAAAATTGTTATACTGTCTATGTCTCCATTGCTTCCTGCGAGGGAGCAATGAGATACATCTTGTTTTTCCTATTTAAACTCACAGACGTTGATATAAATAACAACCTCTATTTTACTAAATTACACAGGTCGTGAGTATACTCACTTTGTATATTTCAGCGAGGTGTCAAAGTTTTCCCTAGACCACAGTCATATACTGTACTATGTAAAACCGGGTCAATGTCTATGGCAGATCTAGGACTTCCACCCACTTAAGAGTGAGTCATCCACAAATAATGGAAGGCTTGTTAGTATGGGAACAAATGACAAATTTGGAGATAATTTGTATTTTTCCCCAACTAATACAAACCTGGAGTTATTTATATAAATTGGCCTGCCATCACCTGTCCCCCAGAAGTCCTGCCTGCAATAAAAAGTGACGTCTCATTACTATGAGATTATATATAGAGGCAGCCGGGTACCCCCCAGCCTACCTCGCAATTAAAGTTTAATGGCTACCTTCATCTGCCGCTGAAAGAATATCCATATAAATAACTCCATATGTGTATTAGTTAGGGAAAAATACAAATTATCTCTGTATTTGGCATGTTTTCCAGCAATGTGACTTGAAGCTAGGGTTCTTTAAAATAGAATTATTTTTAATGATATATTTTATGCCCTTAATATTTACCGTTAAGTCACATTATGTCCCTCCCTCCTACCCACTTTGAGTTGTTTTTGTTTAACTGGAGGTGTTTGTTGACTGTCAACTTCATATTGTGAGGACTAAGAGGGACATATATGCGCAGGCTCGTCAGTCATAGAAACCATCCAGGCACCTCTTCCGCGGGTTGGGGATTCTGCACTGGATACCCCGATAGTAGAGGGTATATTTTGGGTTAAACGTCCATAGCTTGTGCTTCATATTTGTAATAAATGTGACCTGGAAGTAATATATCAAAGTAATCAATTTTACTTTTTTTTTTTTTTTTTTTTTTGAGAATGAAAATAGTTTTATACAAATCTATTAATGTTCATTTAAACAGGCACTTGTACTCACCTTCCGGTCCCAGTATTCCTTGCTGCACATGATTCAGACAGAACAAGTAATTATTCTGGCTACTTCAAGCTGAGGGATCAGCCAATTTGTACTCTACACTACTGACTGACTGTTGTTTTATTTTTATGATTGACTGAAGTAGCTGGAAGAATTTTTTATGGAAGATGTTGTACATGAAAATTAATTTTGTTGGTATCGAATAGGAATATTTTCCCTCAAAGTCAATGTACATAAAGCTTCGATTATGGTTTGGTGATCTGAAGAAGCCAGAGCACTGTCTCCTACCTTTAGGTAGTTTTTTTTTAAATATGATGCATTGTCTTTTACTTGTGATGGATCTTCAGTAGTGTAACAAATATGGTTTGACATCATTTAATCCAAGATGGAGGCAACTTTACACATATTATTACTTTATTAAGGTAGTATTTGAAAAAAAAAAAATTATCTTATGTAATTTAACTTAGATTTTCCTTGTGGGGCAATTCACTAACCTCCAGGTCTCATGTGTTACTCCAATTCCGAGTTATCTCGTATCCCAAAATTATTGATAATATGAAAGCCATAATTTCTTTACAATATTCTGTATACTGATGATGTTATCCAAATGGCAGTACTACTCCCTACTTGAATCTTCTTCCCTCCCAAAAAGATACAGTATTCAGCTTCTTAGAATAATGGTTTCCTTACAAATGTACACGTACTTGATTTTTTAAACAAATATGCATTTCATAATAATGTACAGTTCATAATCATATTCTGAGTACCAATTCCCACTCTTTTGATTTGATGCGTTTATAAATACAGCTTCATACAAATTAGAAGCGAGTGATATGGAGTACTAATCTTACATGAAGGTGATCTGTTACCTATTAGGATATCAGAATCTCCATTTTGCTAGACTATTAATAAATTAACCACTTTGGTCTTTGAAATAAAACTATTTGATTCAGTGTGGATTTTTAATACCCATGATCAACAGACACGGCATGGTGTTTTAAAGTTACATGTATTTGATTCAGTGGTATGTGGTATATAGCAGAATAGTTATTCTTGTTTCCAATTTCTTGCAGGCCTTTCCCAGCTTGATCTAAACACCAACCAACTGACAGCCCTGCCTGAGTCTTTGGGTAATTTGCGTAAGTTAGAGCAACTGTATGCACGTCACAATGCCATCCAAGTTCTCCCTCCATTAAACAATTGTGTTTCTCTAAAGGAGCTTCATCTAGGAAATAACTTCATTAAGGTAAGAGTAAGCCAGTTCATTCATTTTTTCCTATATTTTCTTTACACTATGTATTTTTACATAAATGCAAATCACTATGGGATTATGAAAGTTGTTCTTAGCAGTAGTTTACATACCAAACTATTACTGCAGTAATATAGCGCAATTTATATCATGTGAAACGTTGGTACAATACCAAGTCCAGTGTTTCTGCATCTTTTAGTTAAAATAGACAGTATTGGTGTTTTTCCAACATTAGCAAAATAAAAAAAGTTTATATGTATAGTATTGTGATATGTATCAATTTGATGTAATGAAATTGGTGTTAGGCATCATTTTTTCCTATTATACTGTTATTAATATTAGATTTAAATACATGAATTATTTTGATGAATCATACATGCTACTCACAGTATTAATGTTGAGATACTACCACTATTATGATTATTATTATTACTTGCTAAGCTACAACCATAGTTGGAAAAGCAGGATGCTATAAGCCCAAGAGCTCCAATAGGGAAAATAGTCTAGTGAGGAAAGGAAATAAGGAAATAAACTACAAGAGAAGTTTAAGAACAATAATAACATTAAAGCAAATCTTTCATATATAAACTATAAAAACTACAAAATAGTAAGAGGAAGAGAAACAAGATAGAATAGTGTGCCCGAATGTACCCTCAAGCAAGAGATCTCTAACCCAAGACAGTAGAAGACCATAGTACAGAGGCTATGACACTACCCAAGACTAGAAAAGGGATTTTGACGTAGGAAAAATCTATTTCTGGGCGAAGGACCTGTGCCGCCCAGTGAATAAGCTCCATTTAGCACTTATTCTTAGGTAATTTACTGCTAAATATACCAGAGAAAAAATGTAAAGGAGTGCTAGGTTAACTAGCTCGCTCACCTATTGGTGTCGGTATAAAATTGGGCGTATAATCCAGAGGTCCCGCACTATTTAGATTAATCCACGACAGAAACCCCAATAGAGGAGAGCCGTTCAACCTCACTCGGTACTACTAACAATGCATCCGCTCAGAACCCAACTCCTTAGCACCCAAAGTTTGGGGACTCCAAGGGAGAGGAGCTGGGAGGGTTCACTGGGCGGCACAGGTCCTTCGCCCAGAAATAGATTATTCCTACGTCAAAATCCCTTTTCTGGGCTCGAACCTGTGCCGCCCAGTGAATCTATACAAGAGAAAATGTCACCAAACTTGCAAAATAAAGGAAAAAACATAAGCGTAAGGGAAATACAGGATGCTTTAATCAGAGATGAGTACCAAAAAACAATTATAAGGGTATCTTAAATATGAACATAAATCCAATAAGGTAGGTATAATAATGCCGTGAGTGATAATATATACAGATACTCAGGAGTATATAAAAATTTACAAATATAATAACAGTATTCAGGTGCGAGACCAATGAATACAATAGGGTATAAATGAGGCAGGTAAGAGGGAGAGATAAAGAGACAAGGCTTTAACCTGTGAGTTACCTGGGAGTAACTACGCTCCCTGCGGCTACTGTAGAAAATTTTAGGGCTTCCAAATGTTTAAGGTAGTGTTTCTTGAACACTGACGGTGATTTCCACCCTGTAAACCTGGAGAGGTCTGTAAAATTCATGTGGTGAAAGAAGTTCACCGAGGTAGCAACCGCCCTGATATCATGTGCAAGAGGAAAAGAGTCAGGGTTAGCTTGTTTAATAAAATACAAAATTTGTTGCCTGATCCCTTTAATAGTAATGGTACCGCCTTGTTCTCTAACGAATAGAGGCCCCGAGGAGTTAGAGGAGGTCCGGGATAAATAAGACCTAAGAGTAGTGACAGGGCACAGAGACGGATCTTGCGTGAGGGGAACAATTTTCCAGGAGGTCCATCTGTTTTGAGGGTCTTCGTTCTTAGCCAAAAAGAATTTGTTAGGAGAAAGAAGGACCTCTCCCGAAGGCAGAAAGTCAATATGACCCGGGTCTCTCGACAAGGCTGCCAATTCAGAAATTCTTGCCCCGGAAGCCAAGCTCACCAGGAAAAGTGTTTTCCTGAGAAGGGGCATGTAATCACAAGAACTGTTAATGGTATCAGAAGCCAATTTGAGTACGTCATTAAGGAACCAGGTCACCGGGGTAGGACGAGTAACCGGTTTCAGTCTGGCACAAGCTTTCGGAATTGAAGCTAACAAAGAGTCGGTTAAGTCTATGTTAAAACCCACTAGGAAGATCTTTTTCAGAGCCGATTTAATAGTGGTGATAGTATTGGCTGCCAGACCTGATTCTAATAAAGATCTAAAGAAAGTGACTGTAAGGTTCAAGTTCATACAGTTCACGTCTGAGTCTATTAAAAATTTTGCCAACTTTTTAACTGCAGAGTCATACTGGCGGATGGTGGAATCCCGTTTATCCGATTCTAGGAACAAGGTGTTTTGAGGATCAATATTGGCACCATGCATAGCCGCAAACTTCATAAAGTCCATAAAGTTAGGGCGCTCTGAATGTTTGAGAAAGCGTACACAACGCGTGTTTGTACTATCTGAGACAGAACCGGATTGGGTATCGGGTGAGGGTATAGTCTCAACTCTCGCAGGAGAGGATACCAGTTGCTCTTGGGCCAGTTGGGTGCGACCAAGGCTACTTGTCCCTTGAAGGATCTCAGTTTGTCTAGAACTTTCAGCAAAAGATTCACCGGGGGAAAGAGATAAATCTTTTCCCAGGTGTCCCAATTCTGTGACATGGCGTCTGTGGCGTAAGCCTGAGGGTCTAGATTGGGAGCCACATATACTCTCAATTTGTGGTTGGATTCCGTGGCGAAGAGGTCCACTTGGAGACCGGGAACCTGAGAGAGAATCCACCGAAATGACTTTAGATCGAGTGACCATTCCGATTCTAGAGGGGAGGTCCGGGACAGGGCGTCCGCCACTACATTCCGGACTCCCGCCAGGTGGACAGCTGAAAGATGCCAACGGTTCGAGGCTGCTAGGGAGAATATGGCTACTAGAACATGGTTCAGAGGCCCTGACTTTGACCCGCCTCTGTTGAGGCAGCGGACCACCACTTCGCTGTCGAGGACCAGACGAAGGTGTTGTTCCTTGGGAAGAGCGAGACGTTTCAGGGTTAGAAGAACTGCCATGGCCTCTAGCACATTGATGTGAAAATGGCGGAACAAGGGAGTCCAAAGGCCTTGAACTTTCTTGAGCTGAGAATAGCCGCCCCAACCTGATAAGGATGTGTCCGTGTGAATGATTAATTCCGGAGGCGGAAATCGAAGGGGAACTGACTTTGACAGACTGTTTGCTCTTGTCCAAGGAAGAAGTCTTTCCCGTAGAATGGGAGGAAGGCGGACTTTCCTGTCCCGGAGCTTCCGGTTCGCCCTCGAACGCCAGACACGATTGATATCTTTCAATTTTGCCTTCAGAAGAAGATCCGTCACTGAGGCAAACTGAAGGGACCCCAGAATCCTCTCTTGGAGTCGTCTGGAACTTACTTTGTCTTTGAGAAAGCGTTTGGTGTTCTTTGCAATCTCTAACCTCTTGGGTCTGGGAAGACACAGAGTATGAGATATAAGATCCCATTGCAGGCCGAGCCATTGGAACTTCGATTTTGGAAGAAGACGGGACTTCTTGAAGTTGATCTGGAAGCCTAGAGATTGAAGATAATGGATGACTTTGTGAGTGGCTTTTAGGCAATTTTGGGAGGTGTCTGCCCAAATGAGCCAGTCGTCCAGATAGGCTACTACTTGAATCCCTGATTCCTGAGTTCCTGAACAGCGACTTCTGCTAACTTTGTGAAGATCCTTGGGGCGATGTTGAGCCCGAAAGGCATCACCTTGAAGGAGTAATTTTTGTCCCCTAAGCGAAAGCCTAGGTACGGACGGAAGTGTCTCGCTATCGGGACGTGATAGTAGGCGTCTGTAAGATCGATAGAGGTGGTGACGGCCCCACGGGGAAGTAAGGTCCGCACCTGCGAGACGGTAAGCATTCGAAACTTGTCGCATTGAATGGACAAGTTGAGAAGGGATAGGTCTAGAATCACTCTTCTCTTGTCTGAATCCTTCTTCGGGACACTGAACAGCCGACCTTGAAACTTCAGATGTTTCGTTTCTTGTATGGCGTTCTTTTGTAAAAGATCCTGGACAAATTCGACCAGGTCCGGAGTGGAATGTTGACGAAATTTGTTCGGAGGAGGAGGTCCTTGAATCCAACTCCACCCCAGTCCCTTGGAGATGATACTGAACGCCCAGGGACTGAACCTCCATTTGTTGCGGAAGGCATAGAGCCTCCCCCCTACCTGCTGCACCTCAGTATTGGTTTGAGGAGTTGCCTCCACGTCTGCCTCGGAAGTTCTTTCCTCTGCGAAAGGCTCTTCCCCTGCCTTTGTTCTGGTTAGAACCATGGTGGTAGCCTCTGCCTCTACCATAACTCTGGGAAGAGCTATGAGCCTCGTAAGACTGGTTAAAGGCAGGAGAAGTGGCGGAGGCACCAGAAAGCTGGCTCTTAGGGAGCAGAACGGTGACATAGTCGTCCGAAGGAGCCTGAGAGGTGGAAGGCTGTGCGGGGACAACAGAAGATGGAGGAAGAGGCAGCCGGAAGTTGGATGAAGCACTGCTGTTGCCTGAACTGGGTGGAGGTATATGGTCTAAGCTTCTTCCTACCCCGGGCTTGATAATTTGCGGGGTCATATTTGCGTTTAGGGGTCAAACCCCAACGGGCTTTAAGGCTCTGATTAACACTAGTGGCCTCCGCCAAGACTTCCTCTACGAGATCCTCGGGGAAGAGATTTGAACCCCAACAGGAGGACCGGATGAGCTTATTAGGTTCATGCCTAATCGTCGCCTCAGCTAGGACATGCTTGCGACATCTGCGTTTAGCAGTAGCGAAGTCATACAAGTCATAATATAAAGACTGTAACGTAGCCTTGTTGAGAGACTTAAAAATACTCTCCGTATCGTAAGTCAAGGCTATCGACTCCGTGGATGTGGCCAAGTTTAGAGTACGGCCCACACGTAGGCGGGAATCATATTCCTGTTTAATGAGGGATTCCGGGAGACGGGGAAGCTTCTCGCTAAACAAAACTGAGGCACAGTCTGCTGCAAGCTTGCCGGAGGTAAAGGTGGTATGGACGTTGTCCCAACACTCAATGCCTGAGGGAAGGAGGAGGGAGATTGGATCCACCTCTCGGATGGGAGGCAAGGGCTTCTCCTCCAGAGCATATTGGAAGGCAAGCTCTGCCACCTTATTGACGCATGGAGTCAAGGTGTTCTTGTCCATTAAGAACATCGTAAAGGAGCTTTTATAAGGCGTCAGCATGGTGTTAGTGCAGCCGATGTCGTTCAAAAATCTGGCCCAAACAGATTGGGCTTGCTCCTTCGGGAAGATGACCGTCTCTTTGGGGACCTTGTCTAATCAAACTAAAGCTTCCTCGGTAAGCCTGGCATAACCATGAAATGGAAATGCCAGACCAGGAGGAAAGAATTCAAAGTCCTCTAGAGGACGAGTGCCAAGGCCCTCCAGAGTCAACATTCCATCTGAGAACGGGGAATGAAGAGCCATACGCCAGGGGTTGTTCTTGGCAAACGGCGGGAGCTTAGAGGCATCCGGGATGAGAGAGCTTTGGACTCTCTCCGGAGCTCCTTGCTCTAAAGCCCCAATTCTCTGACCGAAGTTAGAGAACATCGTGTCCATCCTCGACTGCATCTCCGAAACCAACTTTGCCTGCATCTCCGACACGATGCGAACCATGGCTGATTCGGAAAGGCCCGGGCTAGCAGCAGGAGGGGCGGAATGAACTCCCGGGTCGTGAGACTTAGAGGAGGAACCAGAGGTCTTTGAAGACGGGTTCGTACAATGTTTAGACCCATGAGAAGTCTTGTGAGGCTTGCGAGCTTTGGGTAAGGTTCTTGAAGTAGACTTATCCTTAGGGGGAACCGGGTATGATCGTTGAGACGAATCACGGTCCCCAGAAAATCCATGAAAAGAAGAGCGATCAGAAGAAGAAGAAAGAGCGGGGCTGAGGATAGGAATCTCAGCGCCGGACACACCTGCCTCACTTACCACCCTACCTGTATCCGGCTCGTCTAGTAACATTGGTTCGACGTCCAGGTTCATGGAGGCAACATTGTCCTCCAGACCTCCGGGGGCGTCCGATGGATCTTGCTCTGGGTCGATGAGACCCGTTATAGTGGCATCAATGTGGGCAATGATGGGAGCTGCCACATGCCTAGCCACAGCAGCTGAAGACTTGGCGTTGGGGTAAACCATGGTGCAGTAGTCCTCAGATAGGACGTACGGCCGCTTAGACTTCACATTCCGGGCAAACCCACCAACCCACACCTTCAGTGTGGCCCGAGCCGCGGACTTTTGCTCCGGGGATGCCTGAAATAATAGTGGGAATTATAAAAGGGAAGACTCCCAATGGTCCTTCAAGACCATAGATATCTTACTAATAGTAAAATAAATAAGAAGGCAATATAGCCAACGGGACTCACCGAGTCAGATCCAAGGGTAGTGATGAGGTCGAAGCAAATCACACAGTTATCCGGGTGCCATACCACAACGTCTTCCAGTTGAACCCCACAAGGGGCGTGAGATCGGCAGACGGAGTGGCCACAAGGCTGGTGCAGAACAGCTGCACAGGCCGGCGTCAGACAATGCACCATCTATAAAAAGAATAGTATATGAGAAACTGTAATTCTCTTAAGTAGGGGCGGGTCCGGAGGACCCGGGCCTAACATAGGTCTAACACAAGATTAGAGCTTAACTGTACTATTCTTTAAGTAGGGGCGGGTCCGGAGGACCCGGGCCTAACATAGGTCTAACACAAGAATAGAGCTTAACTGTAATATTCTTAGGTAGGGGCGGGTCCGGAGGACCCGGGCCTAACATAGGTCTAACGCAAGGTTAGAGCTTAACTGTAATATTCTTACTTAGGGGCGGGACCGGAGGACCCAGGCCTAAACATAAGTCTAACTTGAAACTAAAGTATAGCAATCCATTCCGGTCAAGGCGGGAGCATAAAAAAGGATGCAATAACAAGGAATTAAGACACATGGTGTCTGATTTCCCGGGGCGGGGTAGACCCCGGGCCGGGAAATAAAAGTATATCCAATACCAATTCATTTAGGGACTCCGGGGTAGTGATCTGTCATATATAATCATCATAGGAAATGTTATAAAATAATAGGGGGGGCGGAACTGTAGCTAAGAACCGCCAACCGAACCCGGAGGGTTTCGTATAACATAAGCCAGAATGAAAAGTGAATATAAAATAGGGTGCACCGGGATCCAACTCTGTTGACCGGTGGCCAACCAGACTAGACAGAGACGAACCCGCCGGGCCACCCGGAGGACAAAGTCCATAAACACTGAACTACCCCCTCTAAAAGGAGGGAAGGCAACGGTCCCTTAGTGGAGGGGGGAGAAGCCTAGCCGCCCACCTAGCGAGAGGGGGAGCGTGGGGGAGGATCACGTGATACGAGGCAGCAGGGCTACCAACTGACGATCCCCAAAGACAGATCAAACGGAGTAATGGCACAAATATTCATTATAATAATAATAGCGTTAAAAATTATATGAATAAACACATAGAAAATTTTGGGCAAGGCATGCAACATAATAATTAAATCACAAAAGACACACCTGATGGCTAAAAATAACATTGCCGCCTAGCACGAAGGTCGGCAGCCATAACGATACGTAAATGATATCGGCCCAAAATTGAACCACGAGGATTCTAAACGCTAAATAATGAATATTCACAATAACAAATAATATTTGATAATAAAAATAATACACATAGTAACACCGCAAGTGAAACTTAAAAGCTCTCAAAAACAGGAGTACCAACTGTAGTGAAATCAAGCAAGATCGATATGAACGAAGAGAATAAACTCCTATAATATAAATATTAAACGATCTAGGTTGCTCAAAACACAGTAAAACCCAGCTTGGTACTTAACTTAGACGGTGTCTCCTGGGAAACCGACGAAGAAGCCATAATTCAATGGAAAATAAACCAAAATCGAGAGCACAACAAAAATGCGGGTTACTATACTCGTCGTGCTAAAAGGAGTTGTGTTCTGAGCGGATGCATTGTTAGTAGTACCGAGTGAGGTTGAACGGCTCTCCTCTATTGGGGTTTCTGTCGTGGATTAATCTAAATAGTGCGGGACCTCTGGATTATACGCCCAATTTTATACCGACACCAATAGGTGAGCGAGCTAGTTAACCTAGCACTCCTTTACATTTTTTCTCTGGTATATTTAGCAGTAAATTACCTAAGAATAAGTGCTAAATGGAGCTTATTCACTGGGCGGCACAGGTTCGAGCCCAGAAAACAATGGTTTGATTTGGGAGTAGCCCTTTTCAGGAAGAGCTGCTCAATAGCTAGAGAGTCACCACTTCTACCCTTGCCAAGAGGAAAGTAGTCACTGAATAATTAAAATGCAGTAGTTAACCCTTTGAGCAAAGAAGAATTGTTGGGTAATCTCATTGTCGTTAGGTGTATGAAGAAGGAGGAGAATGTGCAAAGAATTGGCCAGACTCTTCTGTGTATGTGTCAGCAAATATGAAATGAGCCGTAACCAGGGAGAGGAATCTAAAGTAGTACTGTCTGGCCAGTCAAAGGACCCAATAACTCTCTAGCGGTAGTATCTCAGCCGGTGGCCAGTGCCTTGGTTAACTTACTACCTTTGACTGGCCAGGCAGTACTACATTGGATCCTTCTCTCTTTTGCCTACACATACACCGAATAGTTTGGCCTATTCTTTACATATTCTCCTCTGTCCTCATTTTTTGACATAACATAACCCATATACTGCACAGTAAAACCTTATCCAAGGTCATTATTTTTCAAAAAGTAGCCCTCCCATCCCCTGCAGTTCCTGAATTCCATGGATAATAGGCATTGTAAACTCTATGTAAGGAGCCTTTCGTACAGATATTCACCAAAGAACATTCCTTGTACTTTAAAAGTAAAATGTTTAATTGCATTGAGTGTACTGTACCATGATGATAAAATAGCACATTAAAATCTTATACAGGTATTGTTAATCTCTCTCTCTCTCTCTCTCTCTCTCTCTCTCTCTCTCTCTCTCTCTCTCTCTCTCTCTCTCTCTCTCTCTCTCTCTCTCTCATTTTTCATAATTTCTGAAGGAAGTCAACCCTTTTGAAAATAGACTACAATAGATATTAAATGGTTTTGGTTTTATTTTTGTTTGTATACATGCACCATTGTTCCAACACATTCAATGGTTACTATTTATTCAGATTAAGAAAGTAAAGAATCACCACTGGGTATAAGAAATATTTAAGACCTTAGTGTTGGATGTTATATGAGTAAAATGCTGTTAAAAAATGTGATCATGGTAAACTATAAAATATTTGTATAATCTCCACAGGAAATAGAACCAGATCAATTGAACTACTTGACTAGTATCAGCGTCCTTGATCTCCGAGACAACCAACTTGATAATCTACCAGATCAGATAACCGTACTTCAAGGTCTGGAACGACTTGATGTCACAAATAATAACTTGTCTACGTAAGTTTATTTTTGCCCATTTTTCAACTTGGATGGTTTATCGCTATTCAAGTTTTAACACCACTTAAGGAAATCTAGTTACTGTACTGTATGTTTTTAATATATTTCAGAAATATGCTAGATGTTACTTACATTTTACTTTATTTATATGAATATTACCTGTAGGTCACATTACCAATATCTCCAAAATATAAGCCTCTCATCCTTAGAAAAAAATTAAAAAAACTTTCCACTCAATCCCATATACCCTCTCCACCAGCAACCAGGTTCAGCCCCCCACCCTACCTTTATGATCTCATACTATTCCCATTGTGGTCCCACTTTAGACAAAAAAATTTCAACCATGCTTATATTTTTTTTAAAGTAATTAGAATATATGGGTTTGTGTCTTTTGATGAATTTTGTACAGGATTTGTCAGGAGTGTTTTAGTTTACACTCTTCCCCTTTCCCTGTACACTGTGTAGGGGAAATGGTTCATAAACGTTTAGTATTTAGAGCTTATGGTTTCTCCTCTTGTTCTGATGATTGAGGACATAATTTCCTTATGAATGGTTTGTTAATTTGATAATTTACAAGACCAGCATCTCCTAGGGGTCTCACCTGCTTTCAGTCTTTGACAGGTGATAGGCCAGGAATTTATATCCTTTTGGATGGATAGAGATTTTTATTTTTACTGCTACCATCCTGTGGTTGGGTCATATGTAGTACTCAAAGAGAATAGTCATATTTTGCGTGTTATGAAATTTTAATATCCATGTGGGTTAAAATAAGGTGCAGGCAAGTTCTTTTGGCTTCCTTTTGTGAATGTAACATAACATTTGTTAGCTGCTACACTATGGCTACTTTCTATGTAAGACTTGTAGGGATATACAGCCAGGCTTAACATTCTAGGTAGTTAGGTAACAGAGATCCCACTAAAAGTTTTAAATCCATAAATTATAGCCACCCCCACCCAGTAACAGGAATACAGTATTCAAGCCCTTACCAAGTCACAAGTGTGTGATAGGAGTCTGATTCTCCAACCCATAGAAAATTTCAGAACGGTGGAAAATTGGTTGCCTAAGATCTACCAAAGCTGGTGAACTGGTAAGCTAAGATTCACCAAAGAAGGAATTTTTACTGTAATATTATACAGTTAGCCTTCCTTATCGGTGGGTGTTGTGTTTGAGCCCCTCCAGTGTATTTTTTTTCTTTTCATTACTTTTGAATATACCCCAAGTAATTTAATTGTGCCTGAAATGTATAATACATTGCAGTAGTGCATGTTCTTTAATGTAATTATGATATAGTACAGTACATTACAATATTGTACTGGGAATATTTATATCCCCACCTGTCTCTCACATGACGGATAAAGTTACTGTGGATGCTATCTTTATAGAAAGGCAACTACAGGAAAAGATGCTAGAGGGAAACCAGAAGCTCTTCTGTGCTTTTGTAGATCTAGATAAGACTTATGATAGGATGAGGAGTCCCAGAGAAGCTGGTTAAAATTGTAAAGATGTATAAAAGAATAAAGTCAAAAGTAATAACAGCTATTGGGAAAACAAAAACCTTTGAGTTTGTGTTGAATTACACCAGGGGTTAGCATTAAGCTGCTCTTGGATGTGTTAAGTGAAGAGATCAGAAATGAAGAGGTGTAGGAGTTGCTGTATTATTATTATTATTATTATTATTATTATTGCTAGTTATGCTACAACCCTAATTGGAAAAACAGGATGTTTAAAGCTCAAGGGCTCCAACAGGGAAAAATAGCTCAGTGAGGAAAAGAAATAAATAAACTATATGAGAAGTAATGAGCAATTAAGATAAAATATTTTGAGAACAGTTACAACATTAAATCAGATTTTTCATATATAAACTCTAATAAAGACCTATGTCAGTCTGTTCAACAAAAAAACATACTGCAAGTTTGAACTCTTGAAGTTGTACCAATTCAACTACCCTATTAGGAAGGTCATTCCACAATTTGGTCACAGCTGGAAGAAAACTTCTAGAATACTGTGTAGCATTGAGCCTTTTGATGGAGAAGGCATGACTATTAGAATTAACTGCATACCTAGTATTACAAACAGAACAGTACTGTCTGGGAAGATCTGATTGTAAAGGAGAGTCAGAATTATACAAAATCTTATCTAACATATGTAACGAAGTAATTGAACGACGGTGCCAGAGATTAATTCTAGATCAGGAATAAGAAATTTAATAGACTGTAAGTTCCTATCCAACAGAATCAGCAGCTGGCGACCAGACAGGAGAACAATACTCAAAACAAGGTAGAATGAAAGAATTAAAACACTTCTTCAGAATAGATTGATTGAACACTGAAAATATTACAAGACTTTCTTAATAAACCAATAAGCAGATCTAATGTGTTTTTCAAAAGTAAACTGGCTGTCGAAAATCACCCCTAAAATTTTAAGAATCATAGAGTTAAAGACACATTATCAATGCTGAGATCTGGATGTTGAGGAGCAACTGTCCTTGATATACTTACTTACAATCATACTTTAAGCTTTGTTAGAATTCAACTTCATGCCCCATAATTTGCAATTTTCACTAATTTTAGCTAAATCTCTATTAAGGGATTCAGCAACCTCAGATCTACACCCAGGAGATGGAATCGATGCAGAGTAGCATCATCTGCATATGCAGTGAGCTTGATTTTTAGGCAAAACCACATGTCGTGTGTATATAGTATGAAGAGTAAGGGGCTAAAAACACTACCCTGAAGAACACCAGATATCACATTCCTATACTCACTAAAGTGCCCACCAATAACAACTCTTTGCAATCTATTACTTAAAAATTAAATTATGCTGCTGAAAAAACCCACCCACTCCCAACTGTTTGAGTTTAAAAACAAGGGCCTCATGATTAACACGGTCAAAGACAGCACCAAAATTAAGGCCGATCATACGAACTTCCTGTCTACAATCATAGGAACTTCTGTACACCATTGGAGATTGCAAGAAGGGCA
Source organism: Palaemon carinicauda (assembly GCF_036898095.1). Taxonomy (NCBI): domain Eukaryota; kingdom Metazoa; phylum Arthropoda; class Malacostraca; order Decapoda; family Palaemonidae; genus Palaemon; species Palaemon carinicauda. The sequence goes on along the minus strand of NC_090725.1, from coordinate 131,693,019 downwards.
TTACATGTTCCAAAGCCTTTATGAAAGTCAAATTGCAAATTAGGAAACAGATGATTACCTTCGGCAAACCTATTTAGATGTTTTGCCAAAAATCGTTCAAAAACTTTCGATAATATAGGAGGTATGGAAACTGGGTGGTAATCAGTTGGACTTAAGCTACCACAAACATATTTACATAGTGAATTAACATTACCAATTTTCCTACTAACACTAAAAACTCCTCTTCTTGCTAACTCACGCAGAATAATAGATAATTTTGGAATAAGAAATCTAAAGTCTTTATAAAAAAGCAAAGGAAAAATACCATTTAGGTCTACACCTCTATATGCATCAAGGTCCATGAAGAGAGCTGTAATTTCCTGAGATCAAAAAGCTAAACCAGTTAGTTAAAATTCAGGAAAAATAGGATTGAGGAAGATCAAGTTTCTCATTACCCTGCCTACTGTCAAACACATCAACCAAAATGGTTGCCTTTTCCTTTGGAAAATGAGTGCCAAAGCCATCTGGTTTTAGAAAATGAGGAACTGATGTGTCTACATCAAAGAGTGCAGATTGAAGGGTAGCCCACCACTAGAAAGGGTTTCTTTTATGGTTAGATTATACTCGTTTTCCATTGACTGATCAAAAGCTCTAAGCTGAGTATAGTTATTCCAAGTCAAATTTGATCTGTTACCCGTCTAAAGATGATAGGCCTCCTGCTTCTCCAAATAGTCATATCTACAATCATCATTGAATAAGGGTTTGTCTTTCACCCTGGTACCTTAGCACATGAGAAGGGATGAGCATATCAGTTATGTTGACTAGATTCTCATTCATAGAAACAACAGGATCAACACTATTATTTAGTTGTGACCAATTCAATCCCAAAAGATAACTTAAAATGTCATTCTTGTCTGATTGAGATTTTATATAAATCATACACTAGTATGATACATCAAGGACTTGCAAAGCTTGATTACCAGAATGCATGCAATATGACTGACAGAGATGAAGAAAACAGAATATGCAATGGAAGATGAAATATCATTGGAAGGAAAAAGGATTAATGAGGTGAAATCATTTAAATATTTAACAACTATGCTCTCTAATACAGGATCTTTAGAATTTGAGTTTATTGAAAGAATGAAAAAGCAAATTAGACAATGGCTAGGTTAAGTAAAATTTGGAAATCAAATTACTGGAAATAACATATGAAAATCAGGCTACATATCAATTTAGTGAAATCGGTGTTACTGTATGGACATGAGTTGTGGTATGTCAATGAAACTATATCCATCAGATTTTGTACATTTGAGAACAAAGCCCTCAGAAGAGTATCGGGAGTTAAATGGAATCACAGTATCAGAAATGAAACTATGAGAGAGCCCACTCGAGTGCCATATGTGGATGTGATCATGGTGAGGGGTAGATGGAGTTGGTTTGGGCATGCTCTTCACACTCCCCAAGAGAGATTAGTTCACCAAATGTTTAGGTGGTTTTCACAAGGAAGTAAAAGAGTTGGAAGACTTAAGCCTACATTGCTGAGGACTAGGAAGTGTGAAGTGGGAGATGATGAATGGAGAAATATTGATTTAAAAGCTCGAGAGGCATAGGAGGAGATGATGATGATGATGATTATGATGACAATTATTATTATTATTATTATTATTATTATTATTATTATTACTATTATTAGCAGCCAAGCTACAACCCTGCATAGAAAAGAAGAATGCTGCAAGCACATGGGCTCCAACATGAAAAGTAACCCAATGAGAAAAAAAAAAAAAGAGGGAATAGCAAATAAACTATGTTATATACTTAGAGGCAAGAGAGCGTTCTAGAAATAGGAATGAATGGCGAGCGATTGTGACACAGTTCCAGCAGGCCCTGCTGCTTCCTCCGGTGCCTTAGATTACCACGGAGGTAGCAGCAGTAGGGGATTCAGCGTTATGAAGCTTCATCTGTGGTGGATAACGGGGGAGGGTGGGCTGTGGCACCTTAGCAGTACCAGCTGAACTCGGTTGAGTCCCTTGTCAGGCTGGGAGGAATGTAGAGAGTAGAGGTCCCCTTTTTGTTTTTGTTTCATTTGTTGATGTCGGCTACCCCCCAAAATTGGGGGAAGTGCCTTGGTATATGTATATATGTATATACTTAGAAGTAATGAATAAATAATATGAAACATTTGAAGATTATTAATAATGTTAAAATAGATCAGTCATGTATGAACTATAGAATGAGACATATGTCAACCTGTTGAACAGAAATTTTACAAAAAGTCTGAACTTTTGAATTTCCACCGATTCAACTGTCAGCTTTAGATGAGCTCCACAAAGAAGTAAAAGTGTTGGAAGACCCAAGCCTACATGGCTGAGGACTATGAAGTGAGGAGTGGGAGATGATGAATGGAGAAATATTGATTTAAAAGCTCGAGAGGCATAGGAGGAGATGATGATGATGATGATGATTATTATTATTATTATTATTATTATTAATATTATTATTATTATTATTATTATGAGCAACCAAGCTGCAACCCTGCATAGAAAATAAGAATGCTACAAGACCAAGGGCTCCAACATGGAAAGTAACCCAGTGAGGGGAAAAAAAATGAAGGAATAACTAATAAACGGATTATGACGTAGGGAAAATCTATTTTTGGGTGAGATAGCCATGTCATCCTGATGGATGGTCCTTCCAGCAGTTTCCTACTGTATAATATTTCAGCGAGTGATATTACTAGAGAATTACTGTCAGGTATCACAGGGTTCTAACCCTCGGAAAAACTATCCTAAGATATCGTGTATAATTAGGGATGTATCCATAGATAACCATAGATATCTGCACCCCTAATAGACTTAACCCAGTCTAGGAAACTAGGGGGAAGGATAGGTAAGGAGCCGTTACATATCCTCTCCCCTCATGGTACCACCGTACGTCACTGATGACGCCATTCCACATAGCAGAGTAACTACTGTGAAAAGAGGGATCCTACGAGGAATCGGGGAGGGACAGCGTAACGGGTGGGCCATCAGGACGACATGGCTATCTCACCCAAAAATAGATTTTTCCTACATCAAAATCCATTTTTTGGGCTCAAGTCATGTCATCCTGATGGAAGTGTACCAGAAAATTACATCTGACTCGCTAGGAAGCCTCAAAGAGAGAGGTCCCAATAACGAAATGCAGTTACAGGATTACTCCGTCAATGCATAGGTATCAATCTCAACTATATATCCCAGAACAGTTCGGAGGCAGTATTGACAAGTATGATGGTCTGACAAGGAGGCAATAGGGACCAAAGGACCGCCCTCTGCAATTGGAAAATCACATGAGTTTAGTGTCGGGAACCCTAAGGAACCCGAAACTGAAGGAGGCTTCGTAGGTAAGACGTATGGAACCAATACCCGCCAGGAGAAATAAATCCAATTATGTTCAGGAAGGATAATAATAAGGAGGCACACTAAATTTATTGCCGCTAAGGTAATTATAAGCGTGATAATAGGGCATAAAATAAAAGGCATAAAACAATTTACAGACTTTTATTCACAAGAATCAGTGCAAAGGATAACAAGCAATCATCATTAACAGCATATGGAAGATTTATGTACCAAAGTAAATACATCCCATTCATACCCAGACATAAGGTAATATTAGGGGACAAATACATGACATAAGGAACTGTAGGGAGCTTATGACAAGATAAACCTGATCAATAGATACATGATCACACATGTACAAAAAGTGGTAATCACCCGAACAAAATGAGATATAGCTTAACCAACATTTAGACAGTTAGGCTGTAGCACTGAAGGAACAAACATCGCGTCGAAGACACACATGTGAACTTGAAAAGTAAATGATTAATTGCATTTTTCTTTGTTCCCTGAAGCAAAAACTAACTGTTTACTCATTGTGAATAACAAGCTGGAGGAGTGCCCTAGGACGCACTGTGGGTTATGTCGTTGCAGCTGGTTAGATAACACTTCCCGCAGCCACCACAAAATGGCGTATCTCCTCCAATTGTTTGAGGTAATGCCTGAAGAAAACCCTAGTGGACTTCTAACCAGTATATGCCTGCAGTCCCTCAAAGGATATATACTGGAAAAAGTTCAAGGAGGAAGCCACTTTCCTAGGGTCGTGACACTGCACTGGACACAGGGAAGGATCACCTGGTAGGGTCGTGACCCGATGGCATACTAGCCGGGTCCGCTCTCTGTATAAAGTAAGTAATTTTTGCTCGACTGTTTCAGAGACAAATCAGACTCCACTGTTTCCCCCTTAAACAATTGACCACCCTTAAACTACACTGTTTAGTAAATACACTTTTAAACATTGCACTGGACACAGGGAGGGCTTACCTGGTAGGAGAACTATTTTCCATGGACCCCAACGTTTAGAAGGAAGTTCATTCTCAGCTAGAAAAGCGGGGTCAGGGTATAAATTAACTTCACCATTATCCACAAATTCAATGTGGCCCTCGTCTCTAGAAAGCGCCACAATTTCACTTAACACGAGCACCGGAAGCCACCGCAATTAAAAAGATGACTTTCTGAGTGAGATCAGGAATAGAAGCAGTTTGATTGTCGATGTCTGAAGCGAATTGCGAAACTTTGTCCAAAGACCAAGAGATGGGCTTCGGTGGAGCCGACGGCCATAGCCTAGCACAAGCCTTCGGAATTTTGTTGAAGAGATCCTAGTTAAAGTTGGCATCAATGGCGTATAGTATAGGTCTAGTGAGGGCCGATTTGTACGATGAAATCGTGGAGGAGGCTAGACTTGAGCGTGCAGATCAATCAGGAAACCTAAACAAAAATCCATAGTAATTGATCCTTGATTCTTGTCTTTGACGTATTTGACCCATTTCTTCCATGACGCGTCATACTGAGTCATGGTGGTAGACGACTTATAGTTTTCCGCAAATTCCAACTTATCACATTGAACTTGGAACTTCTTTTCCAGGGCTAGGGCAAAAAAATCATGAGATGAAGGTTGTTCGTTCTCCATGATGAAGTGTAGACAATCTCCCGCTGTACCTCCTGGGACAGAATTGGGTTGGGAAATGACACCAACTTGGGGGTTCAATTCCGTGACCATGGGAAACCAGTTGCTCTTTGGCCACACAGGCGCCACCAGAGCCGCCGTCCCTTTGGAAGATCGAAGCTTGTCCAGAACCTTCATGATGAGGTTGAACGATAGGAACAAGTAAATCTTTGTCCAACGATTCCAATCCAGGGATATCGCGTCCATTCTCACTGCTGCTTTATCCACGTTCAGTGCTACATAGCAGGGAAGTTTCTTGTTGAGACTTGTCGCAAACAGATCCACTTGAAGTCCAGGGACTTGATCCTGAACGAAACAGAATGATTTTTCGTCGAGAGACCTATTGGGTTTTGGGCCTCCCCCAGGGGTGAACTTCCTCTTCAAGAAGATCCCCCACTTCTGGAAAAGGCTCTTGTTCTCTGCAACAGCCTTATCCATGACTTCCTTCACCAACTTCTGAAGAAACAGGTCTTTTCCCCAGATACTAGAGTCGATGAGACGTTTCGGCTCGTGGCAAATAGTAGCTGTGGCAAGTACATGCTCTCTACAGGCTCTACGGGCCTGAAAGAATGCATAAAGGTCGTTCATAAAGATGGCAAGATGATTCTTCTCCAACAAGGAAAAGACTGGGGCATCTGTAAAGTTCCCGATCATCATCTCCATGAAGCACTGCAGAGACATCGACGCTGACAACCCTGGCGTCCAGCTTAGCCTTAAGAAGGTGTTAGGGAATCCTGGGCAGCTTCTCATTAAACTGGCAGCCGGCCGCATCCTTATCCCGTTTACCCTCAGCAAAAGTAAACTGGACATCAGTCCAGTGGTCAGCATCATGTCGTAAGATAAGTGAGACCAGTTTGCACTCTTCCAAAGCTGGGAGAGGCTTACTCTCATGAATGGCTTTCTCCACTGCCACGTAGCTCTTCGAGGCAAAAGGGAAGACCATTTTGTCCGGAGCCAACCTCTTACCGAAGGCGCCAAGCTGTTTATTAATACACCGTGCCGTCTTCATCTCTTTCACTGCAAAAGGAGTAGGCATCAATGTCCGGGTAAAAGTCCAGATCCGCTACCGATCTGGAACCCAGCCCTTCGCCAATGTGGAGGATGCCCTCGGAGAGCACGGCGTGGCCAGCATACCTCCAAGGATTTTTCTGCATGCAATAAGGTAGGTTGGAGGGCAAGACTTTATCCCTAATCGGCTCCTCTTGCTTCTTCAAGGCCTGGATCTCTTCGCGTAAGGCCCGGAACATCATCAGCTGGTATTGCTGATTTCCCTCGATGAAGGCTTTCATGTTAGCCATAAGTACCAGATCCATTGTAGTGCCCGAGGTACTCAGGAACTGAGGGGGCTTTATGAGCCTCACAGGAAATGGTGGGGGGAAAGAGGCAGGAACAGCTCCCGTCACGGAAGAGGTAGTCCTCATCGTAGACAGGGAGGCCATTGTCGTAGTGGGGGCTGAAGTGGTAGACATCTCTGAATCCTTGATGATCACCAAACTTGCATCATCCACCTCCGACAGGTAAGAGTCATCCACCGAAGGGAGGGGTTCTTCATCTGACTCCACCGTGGAAAGGAGAGCCGATTCCTTACTCGGGGAGAGAGAGGAGACCGTAGACATCCTCTCGGAGTCTAGGCTCTTTGCACCCAACGCTTCGTTGACCTATAGCTGGACTGTTGGGAGGGGTATAGGTTTAAATTAGCCCAAAGCCGAATCAAGTGCCACCTTGGGGAAAAGGATACCTTCCACTCGTTAGAGGGGAGGTAAGGGGCCTTCGGATCTGAGCTCTTCTTGAACCCTCTTACCCAGGTGCGAAGGGACCGCTGGAAGAACACGCGATCGTCATCGGAGGTATCCTTCGAGACCCAAGCGGAGTGATGCAGGTCCTTACAAACACTGCAATCCTGAAGGTTCCAGTACAAGACTGAACCCTTCATCCTCTGACACTTGGCATATGTGCGGCACGTACCATGACCACAAGGATGCCTCACGGTATTGGCACAAATCTGCACTCTACAGTGCATCTCCTGTAAGGAGAAAAAGTTTAAATGAAATTGAGTTCTCTAACAGTCACCAAAAGCTGAAAGAAATGGGTTAGTAACATTCTATGCTGACAATTGAGGGAATAGTAATCCCCAAATTGTGTGTAAATGCAGTTGGTGAGAAAGGAGGAGATAAAGTACAAAATGCCCATTCCCCTGTTAAACATGGTAGATTGGAATGAATAACTTCTTAGAATCAGTTGCTATAGGCCCAAAGAGGGCGGGCGTTGCTCAGGGACAGAACCGTTGCTCCTATATCTCCGCAGAGAAATAGCCAATTAGAAGGCAATGGTACGGGTAAACTTAATAGTTTAAGCAATCAACGCATCGATTAATGAGCAAGAGTCTATAGCAACCCGAGGGCTATAATTACAGGTTGATAACCTCACTTAGGGAAGACCTGGGATTGGGTACTAGCCTATAGAGTTATCACCCATCTATCCAATCCATACCCTCAGAGGTATGTAGTGGTTATTTCCATGCAGGGGCCTAGAAGACCTTTTGTAAAAGGGATTCCCAGGACCAGCATACATAAAAAAGCCTCAAAAGTTGAAGGAGTAAGGCCTTTATGTTGATCTGTAATTGAATTCACATACAGTCAGTAGAGAACCCACCTTAGGTTAGATAAGGCAGTCTCAGATAAAGAGGACAGAAAGGCATGTGCCCTGGAGGTACCAGCATTGCCGGAAGTACCGGCAGCGCCAGGGGGTAACGGCATTACCGCCAGCGTCCTATGTGCCCTAAGGCGCTGGTACAGACATCCACTCCTATAGACTAGCACTAGCCCCGCCGCCAGTAACGCCAATGCCGTCAGGGGCAATGGTGCCTAGTGGTGGCAGAGATAACCGGCAGGGGTTTCCGCAGAAAACACCTTGCCATAGGTGACGGAAGTATCACCAGTGGCGGTACTGCCGTAAGTAGCGATGTATCGCTGGTACAGGTACTATAGGATCGTGTGCCGATAGGTGGCGGCAAAGCTGTTAGGTACCGGCACTGTCGTCAGTCTGACAGCTTATCCCCTCTTGGAGAAGCATGCTGATGGCTATGGAGGGTCAGATCCCAGAGGGAACCAACGCCCCTGATCAACAAATGTAAATACACAGTAGCATTATGATAAAATTCATGCAATGTCAGTCCCGCAAAGGCTAGGATGTAAAAGAGAGGTGACGGCGTGGTAAGGCTATACCCACGCACCATATGAGCATTCCCTAAACAATCCCCAGAACAGAGGCGACGGCAAAGATGTCAGGCTCAGAAAGAAATCTGGGTTCAGTCCGACGGTTATCCCAGCAAGGGAGAGTCTCTAGACAGACATTCTGAGCCACTGCACCCTGAATCCCAGGAAAGGTTAGAAAGACTCTAAAACAAATTCCATGCCGTCAGAGACAGCTAAGCCAGAATAAAATAAATATGGGATGCAGCAGGTCGATCGAGAGATCTCAGAGGCCAGGAGGTAACGGCAGTGCCGGTAAGTTGGCGCACTGACAAGTTGAGATCACCCTTCGCAAAGATGGAGCTCCAATGGACTGCACAGTCCTAGCATGATAGATCACGAGCGAATGCAACATGGCTGCAGGTCGATCGAGAAATCTCATAGGCTAGGAGGTAACAGCAGTGCCGGTAAGTCGGCGCACCGACAAGTTGAGATCACCCATCGCAAAGGGGAAGCTCCAATGGTCTGCGCGGTCCTAGCATGAGAGATCACAAGCGAATGCAACATGGCGGACCACTGGATTCGCCGACACGGGCTGGGCTAAGCCTAATAGGTCGAAAAACCGGGGGATCGAAGGCATAAGGGCTCAGCAAACGGATTTTTAGCGAAGCGAAAAATCTATTTTTGGGTGAGATAGCCATGTCGTCCTGATGGAAGGTTCCTATAAGTAGCTTCCTAAGGGATATTTGACTACAGTGATATTCCCAGAGAATTTACTTTTAGGTCTCCAGAATTCTAACTCCTGGAGCGAATATCCTTAAAATTTCTCTTAAGGAAATCGCATAAATCAGGGGATGTATATCTTGATACGACACATTGCAATCTTCACCCCGAATAGTGTTTTGCTTCGAGGGAGGGGGAAAGTGGCAAAAATAAAAGGGGAGCCGTTATCAAGGTATCCTTTTCTCCCTTACTACTACGGAGTATCTAGATGGCGCTGTATGTCAAGCTAGCGCGCTATTCCTTGTAGCATTGAGCATGGTGCTACAGATATAGTAATTTCGGGAGGGATCCTGCCAAGGACTTTTCTTGTAGAAAAGGAGGGCGGGTCCATCAGGACGACATGGCTATCTCACCCAATAATAGATTTTTTGCTTCACTCATAATCCGTTATTTGGGCTCAAGCCATGTCGTCCTGATGGAAGATTACCAGAGAATTACTAGAAAGTACTGTATCTGTGGAATTTTAAAGTGCCTTAACCTTGGGACAGTTTTTCCTTGGTCATCCAGACCATGAGACATATGACGTTACCGTTATACGTCATTACTGCTAAACATAAACCATGTTAGTGCTTCCTGCCCCCTGCAGGGAAGAGTCATACTAGACGTAGGAAAGGAGTCTCAAGGTTTGCATATAACATGAACAAACATAGCATCAACTACGTACAGGTCTCGCTGTATGTATAACGAACTGGAACAAGCATTACCAGATAATGTTTGTATCACGTATAAGATCAAAGGTATTAGCTATACATATTGTTCATAAGTAAATATATGCAGTTTATTAAAGGGTAATAAAACTCTGATATATTTTTATTGAAAATCAATTGTAGGGCGAAGTAAGACGCAAAAACATATTGATAATTTTATTGACAATAAATGACCAACATAAAGTAACATGTATAACATAAATGTTAATAAATCTAATAAGAAACATATCAAACAATCAAAGCACAGAAAATATTAGTTTTCACCTGAAAGGGAAAGCTTATTAATGCCACCATAAATCTGAAAATTTGATAAATTTTCTAATATGCATTTCTGTGATGTTGAATGTCTATTCACACTGTGTAAGTACACACGGCACAAGTGTTATCTATATGTTTCTTCACCTCAACTAAATTTAACAGTCCTTAGTGTCACCTTGGTGACACTCACTTCAAAAGTATTGCACTGAGAGGTGTCAACACCTTCACCCGTATCATTGATGGTCCCATCAATTCACTGTTTATTGCAGCACTAGACGACAGGTTTTAGCACTCTACCTGCCGCCACCACGTATCGCTCAAGTTCATGCACTTGCTTCGCATAATGCTTGTAGAACACTCTGGATGACTTCCATCCAGTGTATGAGCGAAGACGCTCAAAATCCATATACTGAAAAAAGTTCAGTGATGAAGCGATTTTCCTTGGATCATGACCTGCGCGTGTACTGTCAGGATCCGTTCTGCGAATAAAATAGGTGATTTTCGCCCATAGTTGTTTTAGGGATAGGTTTGATCCTGAGGTTTCTCCTTTGAAGAGTTGTCCTCCCCTGAAGTCTGAAGTTCTTCGAAGATAGACCTTTAGACACTCCACTGGACACAGGGAGACATCTTCCTTCAGAGGGCAGATTCTCCAGGGACCCCATCTTTTGGTAGGTAGCTCGTTCTTAGCGAGAAATGTTGGATCAGGAAAAAGATTCAGTTCTCCCACTTCTGTGAACTGAATATGGCCCTCATCTCTGGATAGGGCCACTATTTCACTAACTCTGGCCCCCGAGGCTATAGCAAACAAGAAAATTACTTTTTGAGTCAAGTCTTTCAGAGAGCAATCCTCATTGTTCACTGTTAAAGCAAAGTATAGGACCTTGTCCAAGGACCATGAAATAGGCTTCGGAGGGGCTGCAGGCTTAAGTCTAGCACAAGCCTTAGGGATCTTGTTAAATATTTCGTTTGACAAGTCTACTTGGAAGGCGTATAGTAGAGATCTAGTCAGAGCTGATTTACACATAGTTATCGTACTGGTTGCCAGACTTTGTTTATGAAGGTGGATAAAGAACGACAAACAGAAGTCCATTGAGATTTCTTTTGGTCCTTTTGCTTTGACGAAAGCAACCCACTTTTCCCAAGAAGATTCATATTGTCTTCTGGTTGACTTAGACTTATATTCCTCTAAGAAGTCTATATTGCCTTTCGAGATCCCAAATCTTTTCTTTACAGCTAAGGAGAGAAAATCATGAGATGAAGGCTTTGGGTTCCCTGTGATGAAGCAAAGACAGTCAACTTCTGGACCTGTTGAGACAGTGCTGGGTCCGGCTGAGGGACCAGCCTCAGCTTCAGTTCCAATACTAGAGGGAACCAGTTGCTCTTTGGCCACTTGAGCTGCCGTTCCCCGAAAGGATCTCAGCTTGTTGGGGACCTTCATTAAGAGATTGGTTGGAGGGAACAGGTAGATCCGGTTCCATCTGTTCCAGTCGCTTCCACTAGAGGGTCCTCGTATGGGGCCATATAACGAGGTAGCTTTTTGTTGTCGCTCGTCGCGAAGAGGTCGATCTGCAGTTCTGGGACTTGACGTAAGATGAAGGAGAATGAGCCCGCGTCTAGGGACCATTCTGACTCTATCGGTGGGAGTCTGGATAGAGCGTCCGCCGTCCCATTGCGGAACCCTTGAAGGTGAGCTACTGATAAATGCCATCTCTTCTTTTCCGCTAGGCAGAAGATGGACAAAATCACTTGGTTGATTTGGGGCGATCTCGAGCCTTGATGATTCAGGTATTTCATTATCACCTCACTGTCCAGGATCAGTCTTATATGGTCTGATTTGCGAGGGGAGAGTTTTTTCAGCGTCAGAAAGACTGCCATGGCCTCCAAAATGTTGATGTGGAAGGTCTTGAATAGAGGAGACCAAGTCCCTTGGACTTTCCGTTGATGGGAGTGACCTCCCCATCCTTCCTTCGAGGCATCCGTATGGATGGTGACTGAAGGTGGAGGTGGTTGCAAGGGTACAGTCCTCTTTAGGTTCTTGGCCTTCGACCATGGCTTGAGAAGTGATCGTTGTAGGGTCGGTATCGGTCTCCTTTGATCTCTTCAAGCGTTTGATGCGTATCTTCTCCAGACTCCTGACGCATCTTTTAGCTGTGCTCTTAGCACTGGCTCTGTCACTGATGCAAACTGGAGAGAGCCCAGTACTCTTACCTGTTGGCGTCTTGAGATCCTGTCGGATTTCAGTAATCTCTTGACAGATCCTGCTATCTCTCTCCTCTTCCCTGGGGTAATGGAGAGACGGTGTTACTTTAAGTTTTAAATATTTAACTTAGCCGGTGGATATATATGTAGCTAAGGTCTCCGACGGTCGATAGATTAAAAAAACTCGTGAGCGATCGCCGTGGTGGTTGCTGGGTGTGACCACTAGCGCCGACTGCCGGCCAGGTACCGCATATATTTCCCCAGGAATTCAGTTCTTCTCTGTCGGTTGAAATGACAACATTGGTTCCGCTCGCGCTTAACCTAAAAGTTTTCAACTAATTGGTGAAGTACTTTTTTCATGGTTTTATGGCTTTCGCCATGTTGGATTATTCTCAAACAATAAGATCTTCAATAGAAACTCTTTTTGAAAGGAGAGAGAATTTTTTTTTTTACCCTGTTTTTTTAATCTCTTCTGGATTTTCCATAGAGAGAGAGAAGATGGCCAACCCTTCCTTCAGTGTACGGAAGTGTGTTAAAGGCTTTTAGTTTTTAGAAATTTTATGTTTTTTATAAGTGACCTATGCCTATCCTTTGTAGGCAGTACTGACTTGGAAAACGAAGTTAAGCAACGTTGAGCCCATTCAACTTTTATATTTTATATTTTATAGATTGATGGGATTAATATTTTTAGAAAATATTTTAAGTGATTTTTTGTCTTATAAAATTTATTCTTTGAATAGTCTTCGTTCTGTTTTCAAAGATGAACTAGCGTTAAGTTTATTTATGCTACGCAGTTTGCTCTCTATCGTTACGATAGAAAGGGAATCACGGTGTAACTTTGCAGAAGAGTTAATCGATTTTGACGTTTAGTTTATTCTTCTTACAAACTGAAGTTTATTTTAAATACTTTTTAAAAGGAACATGTTATTTTGCATTTCTTAGTCCTTTTAGTATTTTTCTTTAGTCAAATAACCTTTTATTGACAAAGAGTAAATGAGCCAAAACTCTCGTGACAAGAACCGTGTGTCATTGAAGAGAGAGAGAAAACGATCCAAATCTTTGTTCTCGTCCCAAGTCTCTATACAAGGAGTTTGGGAGTGAGTATCGTTGTTCTTCTCGATTCAGTTATTTACTCTCGTTCCAAGTCTCTGTACAGAGAGAAAGAGAGAGAGAGAGAGGATAAAACGTAGTCATTCACGTTCTAGTTTTTGTTCTCATCCCAAGGCACTGTACAGTGAGAGATAGAAAACGTAGTCCTTATCGATCAAGTTTTTTAGTCTCCTCCCAAGTCACTGATCATTTTTAACTTTATATATTTCCATTTTATTATATATATGTATACAATGTTTATTAATTTTTGCATGTGTGATACATTATGTACTAATGAGCTTACATTATACAACATATTTCGCAATTCTAACCTTTTGATTTAAGGGAGAATTGCTTGCTTCAAATAGAAATCAGCTTTATTCATGTCTAATGTGAAATTATTAAAAAATGCAAGTGTCAGTGAAGAAAGTGCTAAAAACATGTTCAGTGTTGCGGAGGGTTCGTCTGTTCGTGCTTGTCGCTTACCCAGTCCGAGACCTCTTTCAAGCTCCCCAACCCCTGGGAGAAGGAATGTCACAAGACCAAAGGGAGCGAGAGGCTTTAATCAACGAACAGACGTTCCCTCAAAGGTATCAGACGTTGCTCCTCAAGCACGTCCTTACCATAAGACAGGAGAGACTAAGTTCTCCTCGTCTTCCAATGACTCGTTTCTTAAAAAATCTTGGCGTAAGGTTTCGAGACTGTTGAAACGTAAATTAGTTCCTTCAGAACAAGATCAACGTCCTGGCTGTAGTCATTGGGACAGCCCAGACCGTATTCCCTCATCGGAGGATAACTCTACTACTGTATTAAGCGATCTCTTTTATCGTCTAGTTTTGTGGCCCCGGAGGCCTATTCTGAAAGTCACGATCCCGTTTTGCTTTCTGGTCGTTCCAGACGTGACGTTTATTATGAGACGTTCATAGCGATGACGTTCATGTACAGACGTTACCGACGTCACGATCTATTCCGAGTGCGGTTGATCCGAAGTTAAGTGTTTTGCAAGATATGCAGTTAAAGCTTTCTTCTTTAATGAAAGCTTACGATCCTGTTCCTGTGCGAAAGGATCCTTTGCTTGCTGTACGTCACAGTTCTGGAAAACGTGATTCAGGTCTTCAACCTTCTAAACGAGATTTGTTACGTCACGCTGACATTACCCCTAGTGTCAGCTTTGCTGTTAAACGAGATGCAGAGCATAAATCTCGACGTAACTTTGATCGACAGTCAGTTAAGTCGAGTCGTAACTTTGATCAGCTGTCACTGCAGTCCAGCCGAGACTTTGAACGTCAACCGCCGCAGTCACAACGTGACGTTGAGCTGCAGACACGACGTGACGATGAGCGGCAGACACTGCAGACACGACGTAACGTCGAGCATCAGTCACCGAAGTCACGATATGGCATCGAACAGCAGTCACCGCTGTTACTATGTGACGTTGAACGTTAGTCACTTCAGTTACGACGTGTAGTAGAACAACATTCTCTGCAGTCACAACGTGACATCGACCCTCCAACTTTAACTTCTGATCATATACAAGTTGATGTAGCCTGTCAGGCTTTACCTTCACGTCATTCTGAATATAAATCTCCTTCTCGCAAGACTTTAGATTACAGTAATCAGATGATGTGCCTTCTGAAGAAGAAGTTGATGACCCCCTTTCAACTAATGTACCTTTGGGAATTCATTCAGAAAAGGAGGAACCTAGGGTTGTCCAACAATCCCTTGATTTAAAAAAAAAATTATGAAATATCTTTAGGAAAATTTGTCCTACCCATTTTGTAACGGCTGCGCCACGTTCTCCGCCGCCTGAGTTTACTCTTGGCATGACTTCTTCGACTCCTTCATATATGAAGTTAGTTCTCTTCATTCTTCCAAGAGAGCCATGCGCTTACTGGGATACTGGTTGGAATCCAGGAGAAGTTTAGGAAAGTCTGCTTTTGCTTTTCCTCCTTCTAAATTAGCTTATCGCTCGAGCATCTGGTATGGCACAGGAGAAGTTCTCGGCTTGGGAGTACCTGCCTCTGCCCAGGGAGACTTCTCAAGCCTAGTAGACTCTCCTCCTCGTCTAGCCATGAGACGCTCCAAGATTTTATGGTCTTCTTCAGAGCTAGACCATCTCCTGAAAGGAGTTTTTCGAGCGTTCGAAGTTTTTAATTTTTTTTGGATTGGTCCCTGGGAGCCTTAAGTAAGAAGGTCTCTCCAGCGGACAATGATATTGCTGTACAAATTATGTCATGCATGGACAAGGCCATAAGGGATGGCTCCAATGTGGCAGCAGTAAGGGAATGCGACTGGATGGTCTCTCTCGACCTTCAGGATGCATACTTCCACATCCCGATTCATCCAAACTTTCAACAATATCTGAGGTTTGTGTATGGGAAAGTAGTGTACCAATTCCGAGCACTGTGCTTCGGCCTCAGCCCTGCTCCTCTTGTTTTTACAAGGCTCATGCGAAATGTAGCAAGCTTTCTACATTTGTCAGGGATCAGAGCCTCCCTTTATTTGGACGACTGGCTAATCAGGACGTCGTCATTAAATCGCTGTCTGGAGAGCCTCAAATGGACATTAGACCTAACCAAGGAGTTAGGTCTCCTAGTGAAAGTAGAAAAGTCACAACTTACTTCATCCCAGACAATTCTTTATTTGGGGATGGAGATACAGAGTCGAGTTTTTCGGGCTTTTCCGTCTCCCACAAGAATGGAACAAGCTCTGCTAAAAGTCCGTCACTTGCAAGAGAAAAGCAGTTGCTCAATAAGAGTTTGGATGAGCCTCGTGGGAACTCTTTCATCGCTGGAGCAGTTTATCTCTCTGGGGAGACTCAACCTTCGCCCTCTCCAGTTTCACCTAAACCACCATTGTAACAAGGAGAAGGGCTTAGAGATAATCTCTATTCCAATCTCCAACTCAGTCAAGACATGTCTGACTTGGTGGGACAGCAACATCAGACTTCGAGAAGGTCTTTCTCTTGCGATCAAGAACCCAAACCATGTGTTGTATTCAGACGCATCGGATTTGGGTTGGGGAGCAACACTGGACAATCTGGAATGCTCGGGTCTTTGGTCCACAGATCAGAAGAAACTCCATATAAACTGCAAGGAACTTCTGGCAGTCCATCTAGCTTTAAAGAGTTTCGAGAGAATGGTTCAGAACAAGGTGGGACAGGTGAATGCAGACAATACCACGGCCTTAGCGTATATCTCAAAACAAGGAGGGACTCACTCTCACTCCCTTTTCATCACCGCAAGGGACCTCCTCATTTGGTCAAAGGCAAGAAACATCTCTCTTTTGACGAGGTTCGTGAAAGGAGAAATGAGTGTCTTAGCGGACTGCCTCAGCAGAAGAGGACAAGTCATCTCCACGGAGTGGACGTTACACAAGAATGTGTGCGAGAAGCTATGGATGACATGGGGTCAACCCACCATAGATCTGTTTGCGAGTTCACTAACAAAGAGGCTCCCAACTTACTGCTCTCCAGTTCCAGATCCAGAGGCAGCCCACATAGACGCTTTCCTGCACCTAGACATCTATGCCTTCCCACCATTCAAGATCCTAACAAGGTTCTTCAGAAGTTCGCCTCTCACGAAGGGACCAGGTTGACGTTGGTTGCTCCCCTCTGGCCGTCGAGAGAATGGTTCACAGAGGTACTTCTATGGCTGGTGGACATTCCAAGAAGGTTACCGTTACGGATGGATCTCCTGCGTCGACCTCATGTAAAAAGATTTCATCAAAGTCTCCCCGCGCTTGGTCTAACTGCCTTCAGACTATCGAAAGACTCTAGAGCTCGAGGTTTTCGAAGGAGGCAGCTAGAGCGATCGCAAGGGCTAGAAGGTCCTCTACCATCAGGATCTACCAATCTAAATGGGAGGTATTTAGAGACTGGTGCAAGTCCTCTATTTCCTCTTCCAATACCACTGTAGCACAGATTGCAGACTCTCTACTTTATCTTAGAAATGATCGCATCCTTTCTGCCTCAACTATTAAAGTCTACAGAAGCATGTTAGCTTCAGTTTTTAGGCATAGAAATTTAGATCTGTCTAATAATAATGATCTTCAAGACCTTCTCAAGTCTTTTGGTCCTTAAGTTCCTTATGTCTGAAAGGTTTGAGCCGTTGAATTCAACATCACTCAAAGATCTTACACTCAAAACTCTCTTTTTTAGTGAGCTTGGCTACCGCAAAGAGAGTTAGTGAAGTACATGCCTTCAGCAAAAATATCGGCTTCTGCTCTAATAAAGCAGTATGCTCGCTTCAACTTGGTTTTAGCCAAAAATGAACGACCATCTCGTCCATGGCCTAAGTCGTTTGAACTTCCCAGTCTATCTGAAATTGTTGGGAACGAAATTAAAAGAGTCCTATGCCCTGTAAGAGCTCTTAAATTTTATTTAAATGGAACCAAAACGCTGCGAGGTAATTCAGAGGCTTTATGGTGTTCGGTTAAAAACCCCTCCTTACCGATGTTGAAAAATGCGTTGTCATATTTTATTAGACTTTTAATTAGAGAGGCTCACTCTCATTTAAGTGATAATGACCTGAAATTGCTTAAAGTCAAAACCCATGAAGTTAGAGCGGTGGCAACTTCAGTAGCGCTCAAACAAAATAGATCCCTTAGAAGCATTATGGATGCAACCTTTTGGAGGAGTAAATCTGTGTTTGCTTCATATTATTTAAAAAATGTCCAGACTCTTTATGAGGACTGCTACACGTTGGGACCATTCGTAGCAGCGAGTGCAGTAGTGGGTGAAAGTTCTACCACTACATTCCCTTAATCCCAATATCCCTTTTCTTCTCTTGAAACTTTTAATTTTTTGGGTTGTACATGGAGACTAAGAAGTCTTCCGCAATCTTTTGATTTAGCGGGTGGTCAAACTTGTTTCTTGAAAGCGCCCAGATAAAGGGTATTGATGAGGTCCTGTTATAGGGGTGTTCACCCTAAATATAACAGCTCCTAGAAGTCTTTCAGCACCCTGAGTGGAACGCTGGGCTTCTTAAGGATAGCAGACTAATGAGGCAGAGTAATCATCAGAGTCAGCTTCCTTATCAGGTACATATACTTGAGTTTGTTTTTTGGATAATTGTCAAAAACTCTTGAGCTTATATTCCTTTAATGTTTTAATACTGGTCTCTACCCTCCACCAAGGGTGTGAATCAGCTACATATATATCCACCGGCTAAGTTAAATATTTAAAAATGATATTTTCAATTTAGAATAAAATTTTGAATATACTTACCCGGTGGATATATATAATTAAAGGCCCCCCTTCCTCCCCGATAGAGACCCTACGGACTGAGAAGAACTGAATTCCTGGGGAAATATATGCGGTACCTGGCCGGCAGTCGGCGCTAGTGGTCACACCCAGCAACCACCACGGCGATCGCTCGCAAGTTTTTTTAATCTGTCGACCGTCGGAGACGTTAGCTACATATATATCCACCGGGTAAATATATTCAAAAATTTATTTTAAATTGAAAATATCATTTGCAATGTATTCCAAGCCATCGAAACTCTTGAGCTGGAGATAATCGAGACTTCTTGATGTTGATCTTGAATCCCAGATGTTCCAGGAACTGGATCACTTTCTTGGATGCTTGCATACACTCCGTCCTGGATGCTGCCCACACCAGTTAGTCGTCCAGGTACACTGCTACCTGGACACCTTCTAGGCGTAGTTGTTGAACGACTGCGTCTGCAAGCTTTGTAAAAATCCTTGGCGCTATGTTTAGTCCAAAGAGCATGGCTCTGAAGACGTACTTCTTCTTCTGTAGCCTGAATCCTAGGTAGGAGGAGAGTTGGCGGTTGATTGGAATATGCCAGTAGGCATCTGCCAGGTCTATTGAGACTGTGTACGCCCCTTTTGGTAACAGGGTCCTTATGTGTTGAAGTGTTAACATCCTGAACTTGTTGTTTTCTATGAACTTGTTAAGTGGCGACAAGTCCAGAATGACTGAGTTTGTCTGAGCCCTTCTTGGGAACACAGAACAGCCTTCCTTGGAATTTGATGGACTTTGCCCTCCTTATCACCCGCTTTTTCAAAAGTTCCAGGGTGTATTCTTCCAGTACGGGGGTGGAGTGTTGGAAGAATTGAGGAAATGGTGGTGGAGCCTCGCTCCAGCTCCATCCGAGTCAATTCTTGATTAGGCTGTGTGCCCAAGGATCGAAGGTCCAACGATCCTGAAATTGTTGGAGCCTCCCTCCTACTTGAAGCAGCTCATTGCTTCTGATTTCCAGAGGATTTACCTCCTTGACCGCGTCCTCCCTTACCCCCTTTACCTCTTGGGGGGGGGGGTATCTAGAGGAGCCCCGTTTAGACCCTCTACCCTTGGGACGAAAGGTAGTGGTCTGCCTCTCGAACGCAGGGTTGAACGCTGGTGATTGGGCAACCAGCTTCTGAGGCACCATCTGATAGGTTGGTTGGGGTGGAGCCACCATCTGGGGCACCACGGTCATGGCAACTGTGGGATGTTGTTGTTGTTGCTGCTGTCTGGCAGGGCGAGAGGGCAACCTAGGTCTTTTAGTCTTCCTCTTAGGCTTGGGACCCTCATCTGGGGAAGACTTCCTCTTCGCCGACATGCCCCACTTCTGGAAAAGGTTTCTATTCTCCGTGGCGGCCTTGTCTACGACTTCCTTGACCACTTCACTCGGGAAGAGGTCCTTACCCCAGATATTGGAAGCTATCAGCTTCCTGGGTTTGTGCTTTACTGAAGCAGAAGCAAACACGAACTCCCTACATGCTCGTCTGGCTTTAACAAAGCCATACAGGTCCTTGACCACAGTAGCCAAATGCATTTTGTCCATGACCATGTCGTCTCTAGACAAATCTGTAGATATAGAAATGCGGCCAGTCTTTCTTTTGTCTCTTGCTCCCTTCGCAAGAGAAAGTCAGACAGCTTGGGGAGATTTTCGGTGAACTGACGTCCAGTGATATCTGCCTCCAACTTCCCAACTGAGAAGGTAAGGTGGACTTCCTTCCAGTCCTTATCTTCCGTGGGCAGGGCTAAAGATAATGGTCTACACTCATCGAGTGTAGGGCAAGGTTTGCCTGCCTAGATTTGCCTTCATAACTGTCTTAAAACCCTTTGATGTAAAGGGAAAGGCTAACGAAGCTGGAGCAAGAAGGGTGGGATGTTTCTTGTTAAGGGATGACACTTTCGAGTTAGTGAAGCCCTTCTGCTTCAGGCTACTTGATAAAAGAGCCTGAGTTTTCTCGTGGTCAAGTACTATGACCTCCTTAGGTTCTGTTTCCTCATTGGATGTTGGTTCCGTCTTCAGACAGACGAAGCAGTCTGGGTAGGACTGAAAGCTGGGCCAGAATTCAACTTCCTCAATAAGGACAGTCCCCAACTTCTCTGATATAAAGATCTTGCCACTGGTAATAGACATGTATTCTGCATACCTCCAGGGATTAACATCAGTGCAAGGTGGAAGATCTTGAACCTTGAGTCTCTTGTGAGACCCACAGGAGGCAAGTTGGGCCATTTGTCTTTCCCATTTAGCCTCTCTTTCTTCGTTTTGCTTGCGAAGACTCTCCATCATTGCCATTAGACTGGCCATTGCCTGTCTCATGTCATCTGATGGAGGGGCAGAAGATGTAGAGGGTATCAGCTCTGGAGCCGGAACTGACGAAAGGGACTCCGATTCGACATCATCCTCTTCTTCTTCAGGAGTCAAGGTGGACTCCTCCTCGAGACCTTGTGCTAGAAGGCCCTTCTTGGTGTCCTCAGACACCTCCGACATCCTCTCGTCTAGGGGGATGTCCTGCATTGCGTCGGAGACGTCCGTATCTACGGCAATCTGGACACAAGGGATCTCAGGTTGTGGCTGGGTTATGACAGCTTCCACACCTGCTTTTGGGAACAGCAAGGAGCGCATCCGTTTGCTAGGAAGGTAAGGTCCCGTGGCGTTCTTCTGAAAGCCATGAACCCATCTGCGCAGCTTCTCTCGTGCTGCATCCCTTGACTCTGCTGTCTTGGGGTCATCAAAAGCCTCGGTAACCAAGGCCTTGCAAATCTTGCAGTCCTGGGGGTCCCAGTACCCTAGAGATCCCTTGGAAGTGGCGCTGGGGGCATGAGCCCTGCACTCTGCATGGCCACAGAAGTCCTTGCTCCTAACGTTGCAGAAGACTTTTAGGTAATTTGGATGGTCCTCCATAGTCCAGGTTTGGCAGCCTAGTAGGTTTATTAGCCAGCCTAAAAATATGGGAAACATACAGCTTACCAAATCCAATGGCACAGTTCTTCCACAAAACAATGACATCACTCCTGGGAAACAGGAGTAGCCGAAATGCAAGGACGCTAGCCTAGGAACTTTGGCGCGGACTTCCGTACAAGGCATACACCTGTTGGGTGAAAACCAGTGTCTTGAAATCTCATCACAAAATCAACATCTTGCATCCAGAATTCATTCGTCACCACTTGATTATAAGTTCGAGGTGTTAGGGTTAGTGTAAAACCAAAGTCATCATCAATACTGACTTTATTAAGTAGAAAATAACTCACAAAAGCAAATAGCCATTGTCGAACCTCGGGTTGGCAGACTGCAAAACAAGGAAAAGCATAAAATGTTATAAAATTATAGATGACGCGAGGGTACAAAACTATTGGAATCTATGGGTGAGGATTCAATCATTTATGATGCAAAGCAATAAGAAAACAAAATAAGGCATAAAACTGTTATATTCAATAATAAAATACTAATAATAAATCAATATATGACATCTCTATAAATGACACTTGTTTGTATAGCTAGGAAAAATACAAATTATATTTGAAATATTACTCTTATTTCTTGTAGTATTCGGTTCACCTTCCATTCAGTTATTAGACTAGCTTTTATACCTATCGCCTAGCTTTCTTTTTTCCTGATAATATTTTTTATTATTTTTTTATCATTATTTCCCAGTTCCTTGACCTCTGAATGTGAACCAAGACCTCAGGATTGTGCCCTATCAAATTCATCTAAAATTTCTGCTACCTATTTGATTACAGTTTTTCTAGTATGGTGAATGTTTTATCACAGAAAATTCTGCATTTTTGGAGAGTATTTCATTGGTACAAAAAGTACATTTCTGCTAAGTTGGCAAACTTTTTGTTGGTACATCATGTGATTCCTCGCTGATCATTATTATTATTATTATTATTACTTGCTAAGCTGCTACCGTAGTTGGAAAAGCTGGATGCTATAAGCCCAAGGTCTCCAGCAGGGAAAATAGCCCAGTGAGGAAAGGAAATAAGGAAATAGATAAACTTCAGGAGAAGTAATGAACAATCAACATACAATATTTTAAGAACAGTAACAACTTTGTAATAAATATTTCCTATATAAGCTATAAAAACTATAAAAAATAAGAGGAAGAGAAATATGATAGAATAGTGCGTCTGAGTGTACCCTCAAGCAAGAGAACTCTACCCTAAGACAGTGGAACACCAATGATACAGAGGCTATGGCACTACTCAAGACTTAGAGAACAATGGTTTGATTTTGGAGTGTCCTTCTCTTAGAAGAGCTGCTTACCATGGCTAAAGTGTCTTTTCTACTCTTACCAAGAGGAAAGTAGCCACTTACTTACGGATTAGTTAACCCCTTTAGTGTTAGAAAAGTTGTTTGGTAATCTCAGAGTTGCCAGGTGTATGAGGACAGAGGTGAATGTGGAAATAATAGGCCAGACTATTTGGTGTATATGTAGATAAAGGAAAAATGAGCCGTAACCAGAGAGGGGGATCCAATGTCGTACTGTCTTCCCAGTCAAAGGACCCTATAACCCTCTAGCAGTATTATTTCAATGGGTGGCTGGTGTCCTGGCCAACCTGCTACCAAGTTTTTTTTAAGAAACCCCTTGCATTCAGGTTTGACAAGTGTTCCTTTGGTCAATAAATGATCTCGACTTGTAGGTCAGTCTCAAGAATGCATTTCTTGTGCCAAGGTATCTATTTCTAAATCTAGGTTTGAAGATCAGTCTTTGTGTGCCTTTTTTCAAAACTTCTCTTTCCTTATGAACACATTATTTTGAGTACTGTATGACCATATTTTTCGTATTTATATGGAGAGTGTTCCTTTGGTACCTAAATGATTTCATGCTTTATATTTGAAGTTACTTAGATTTTCAAATTCTAATAAAATGATTTTTTAATGTGTTTGATTGGTACGGGAGCAATCTAGAATTGTAAATCATACCAGAAGGCACCACTGTCTTAAAGAGAGAAATTTAGATGCTAAACTAACATTTAACAAACCAATATTAGTTCATAACATAATTGTGCTAAATTAGAATGGATTGGTGCTCATTTAGTATGAAATGGTGATACTAGAGAACCAAATAATTCTAATTTAGAGCAGAATGACATATTTAGTAATTGAAACTAATTGTCGCTAATTGAAAATGAAAGGGAGCAATTGATTGATTATTTAAAATTAGCAAAATTGTACCAGTTTTGACGTAAATGACATAAGTTAAACCAAATAACAGGCTTTTAATATGATATGTATAGCTGCTTTTATAAACAGAAATTGAGTTAAGGTATATAAAATCAGGTTGTTTACATCCCACTAAATATCATTAACACTTACAGAAATGATCACTATATCATGAGTAGAAAGTAAGAGAAGTTTCAACAGATGGGATGAAATTATCCCTATTACAAAAATTATACCCTATATAACTACTGCTACAAGATATGAGCATCAGTTTATTGTGCAGATACCTCTCAATACTAAAGCTTCTGCTTACGAAATTTTTACGCTGCAAAACGAGATGCGAAGATTTTTCTGACTCACATTGCGAAAAATGTTTCATACTACGAAACCAGGTACGGTACAAGAGCCTGGCTTCCTCCAAGACTGATTTTGAAATTCGCGCGCCACCATCCTCCTGCGCTCCCATTGTTTATCTCGCTACTCGGATGCTAGTTACTGCCATACAATCCTGCTCTCCTATTGGTTGGCATCTATCTCATCATGCATCTACGTAGCGTCATCTCTCACTCATTTAATTTCGGCAGCGCTATTGTTAAGATTGAATTTTTGTTTGTGAATTCGCTTCTGTGCTGCTTTTACATATTGAACTGTGTTGTGTTACGTTATTCAACTCGTTAGTTAATAGCCGTAGGTCCCCAGAAAGTTGCTGATGTGCAGGGAAAGAAGAAGAGAATGCTTTCTATGGAGATGAAGCTTAAGGTAATAAAGAAGTACGAGGCTGGCATGTGATTAAGTGTGATCGTTAAGGAATACTGTATGGCCGAAATCCATCTACGATAGGAACCATCCTAAAACAGAATGAAGCTATCAAAGATGGAGAGACTGCTGCTTATATGGATTAAGGACAAGGAAATCACTGGAGACACGATCACTGAAACGATAATCTGCCAGAATACCAGCGCCATTTTCGGTGATCTTGTGCGTGCTTAGGCCGAAGACGACGCAGGAGAAGGGACATCGAAGCAGGCACCCCCAGAGTTCAAAGCCTTTTGGGGGTGGTTTGTAAAATTTAAGAGATGGTCTGGTATTCATTCAGTGGTGTGGCATGGGGAGGCTCCCAACTCGGACATGAAAGTGACTGAAGCCTTTGTTAAGAATTGGCAAAAAGACTCTCCAGGAAGGCTACAGTCCGCAGCAAGTCTTCAACTGCAACGAAACTGGGCTTTTCTGGAAGGAATTACCTCATCGGATGTTCATTACAGCGGAAGATAAGAAGCTACCAGGGCATAAGCTAATAAAGGACAGGCTTACCAATTGCACTGTGTGCCTATGCCAGTGAAGATGGTATCACTATGAGACTAGAGTCTTCATGGCCCACAAAGTGACTAAGGAGAAGCTTCCGGTGTTGTTGAGGGCTAATGCAAAAGCCTTAGTAACAAGATGCTTGTTCACTGAGTGGGTAAACATTTGTTTTGGCCCGAGAGGGAAAAAGTACTTGAAAAACAAGCGCTTTCACCCTGAAATGCCTGTTGGTGTTGGACAATACCCCTGCTTACCCTCCTGGCTTAGAGGAAGATATCGAAGAAGATTTTTCCTTCATTAAGGTTCTCTACAGTATCTTCTACCTAACACCACCCCTTTCTTGTAGTATTCGGTTCACCTTCCATTCAGTTATTAGACTAGCTTTTATACCTATCGCCTAGCTTTCTTTTTTCCTGATAATATTTTTTATTATTTTTTTATCATTATTTCCCAGTTCCTTGACCTCTGAATGTGAACCAAGACCTCAGGATTGTGCCCTATCAAATTCATCTAAAATTTCTGCTACCTATTTGATTACAGTTTTTCTAGTATGGTGAATGTTTTATCACAGAAAATTCTGCATTTTTGGAGAGTATTTCATTGGTACAAAAAGTACATTTCTGCTAAGTTGGCAAACTTTTTGTTGGTACATCATGTGATTCCTCGCTGATCATTATTATTATTATTATTATTACTTGCTAAGCTGCTACCGTAGTTGGAAAAGCTGGATGCTATAAGCCCAAGGTCTCCAGCAGGGAAAATAGCCCAGTGAGGAAAGGAAATAAGGAAATAGATAAACTTCAGGAGAAGTAATGAACAATCAACATACAATATTTTAAGAACAGTAACAACTTTGTAATAAATATTTCCTATATAAGCTATAAAAACTATAAAAAATAAGAGGAAGAGAAATATGATAGAATAGTGCGTCTGAGTGTACCCTCAAGCAAGAGAACTCTACCCTAAGACAGTGGAACACCAATGATACAGAGGCTATGGCACTACTCAAGACTTAGAGAACAATGGTTTGATTTTGGAGTGTCCTTCTCTTAGAAGAGCTGCTTACCATGGCTAAAGTGTCTTTTCTACTCTTACCAAGAGGAAAGTAGCCACTTACTTACGGATTAGTTAACCCCTTTAGTGTTAGAAAAGTTGTTTGGTAATCTCAGAGTTGCCAGGTGTATGAGGACAGAGGTGAATGTGGAAATAATAGGCCAGACTATTTGGTGTATATGTAGATAAAGGAAAAATGAGCCGTAACCAGAGAGGGGGATCCAATGTCGTACTGTCTTCCCAGTCAAAGGACCCTATAACCCTCTAGCAGTATTATTTCAATGGGTGGCTGGTGTCCTGGCCAACCTGCTACCAAGTTTTTTTTAAGAAACCCCTTGCATTCAGGTTTGACAAGTGTTCCTTTGGTCAATAAATGATCTCGACTTGTAGGTCAGTCTCAAGAATGCATTTCTTGTGCCAAGGTATCTATTTCTAAATCTAGGTTTGAAGATCAGTCTTTGTGTGCCTTTTTTCAAAACTTCTCTTTCCTTATGAACACATTATTTTGAGTACTGTATGACCATATTTTTCGTATTTATATGGAGAGTGTTCCTTTGGTACCTAAATGATTTCATGCTTTATATTTGAAGTTACTTAGATTTTCAAATTCTAATAAAATGATTTTTTAATGTGTTTGATTGGTACGGGAGCAATCTAGAATTGTAAATCATACCAGAAGGCACCACTGTCTTAAAGAGAGAAATTTAGATGCTAAACTAACATTTAACAAACCAATATTAGTTCATAACATAATTGTGCTAAATTAGAATGGATTGGTGCTCATTTAGTATGAAATGGTGATACTAGAGAACCAAATAATTCTAATTTAGAGCAGAATGACATATTTAGTAATTGAAACTAATTGTCGCTAATTGAAAATGAAAGGGAGCAATTGATTGATTATTTAAAATTAGCAAAATTGTACCAGTTTTGACGTAAATGACATAAGTTAAACCAAATAACAGGCTTTTAATATGATATGTATAGCTGCTTTTATAAACAGAAATTGAGTTAAGGTATATAAAATCAGGTTGTTTACATCCCACTAAATATCATTAACACTTACAGAAATGATCACTATATCATGAGTAGAAAGTAAGAGAAGTTTCAACAGATGGGATGAAATTATCCCTATTACAAAAATTATACCCTATATAACTACTGCTACAAGATATGAGCATCAGTTTATTGTGCAGATACCTCTCAATACTAAAGCTTCTGCTTACGAAATTTTTACGCTGCAAAACGAGATGCGAAGATTTTTCTGACTCACATTGCGAAAAATGTTTCATACTACGAAACCAGGTACGGTACAAGAGCCTGGCTTCCTCCAAGACTGATTTTGAAATTCGCGCGCCACCATCCTCCTGCGCTCCCATTGTTTATCTCGCTACTCGGATGCTAGTTACTGCCATACAATCCTGCTCTCCTATTGGTTGGCATCTATCTCATCATGCATCTACGTAGCGTCATCTCTCACTCATTTAATTTCGGCAGCGCTATTGTTAAGATTGAATTTTTGTTTGTGAATTCGCTTCTGTGCTGCTTTTACATATTGAACTGTGTTGTGTTACGTTATTCAACTCGTTAGTTAATAGCCGTAGGTCCCCAGAAAGTTGCTGATGTGCAGGGAAAGAAGAAGAGAATGCTTTCTATGGAGATGAAGCTTAAGGTAATAAAGAAGTACGAGGCTGGCATGTGATTAAGTGTGATCGTTAAGGAATACTGTATGGCCGAAATCCATCTACGATAGGAACCATCCTAAAACAGAATGAAGCTATCAAAGATGGAGAGACTGCTGCTTATATGGATTAAGGACAAGGAAATCACTGGAGACACGATCACTGAAACGATAATCTGCCAGAATACCAGCGCCATTTTCGGTGATCTTGTGCGTGCTTAGGCCGAAGACGACGCAGGAGAAGGGACATCGAAGCAGGCACCCCCAGAGTTCAAAGCCTTTTGGGGGTGGTTTGTAAAATTTAAGAGATGGTCTGGTATTCATTCAGTGGTGTGGCATGGGGAGGCTCCCAACTCGGACATGAAAGTGACTGAAGCCTTTGTTAAGAATTGGCAAAAAGACTCTCCAGGAAGGCTACAGTCCGCAGCAAGTCTTCAACTGCAACGAAACTGGGCTTTTCTGGAAGGAATTACCTCATCGGATGTTCATTACAGCGGAAGATAAGAAGCTACCAGGGCATAAGCTAATAAAGGACAGGCTTACCAATTGCACTGTGTGCCTATGCCAGTGAAGATGGTATCACTATGAGACTAGAGTCTTCATGGCCCACAAAGTGACTAAGGAGAAGCTTCCGGTGTTGTTGAGGGCTAATGCAAAAGCCTTAGTAACAAGATGCTTGTTCACTGAGTGGGTAAACATTTGTTTTGGCCCGAGAGGGAAAAAGTACTTGAAAAACAAGCGCTTTCACCCTGAAATGCCTGTTGGTGTTGGACAATACCCCTGCTTACCCTCCTGGCTTAGAGGAAGATATCGAAGAAGATTTTTCCTTCATTAAGGTTCTCTACAGTATCTTCTACCTAACACCACCCCTTTCTTTCAGCCCATGGACCAGCAAGTGATTTCAAACTTTAAGAAGCTCTACACGAAATATATCTTCAAGAGATGTTTCAAATCAGTGATAACACAAACCTCACCCTGTGTGAATTTTCCAAGGAGCATTTCGATGTTGTGATATGCCTCAGACTCATCGATAAAGCTTAGTGGGAGATTTTGAGGCGCAATTTGAACTCTTCGTGGAAGAAGCTGTGGCAGGATTCTGTCTCCGCACGAGATTTCTAGTGCTTCTACGCAGGCCAGGCTAAAGCCAGTACCGTAAAAGTTGACGATCCTGAACATGTTGCTCAATCTGAGGTTGCCGAGATTGTTAGACTTGGGATATCCATGGGTTTAGAAGTCAATGAGGATGGTATTAATGAGCTTCTCGAGGAGCAGCAAGAGGAATTTGCGATGGATGACGTGAAGGAGTTGTAAGCCATGCGAGTGACGTCGTTCAGGAACAGTTCTCTAGCGGCGACGAGGAGGGGGATGACCCTATGACAACAGCAGAAATTAAGGAGGCTCTAGCTACTTTTCATAAAGTGCAATCTTTTGTAGAAAAGAAACACCCAGAAAAAGTTTACACAGGTCGTCTTCTTGAGCAGCTTAATGTCGTTCGCATGAGTTATTTTAGAAGCATTTCAGGAAACAGACAGAAAGAAGCTTCCTTGGATAGTCTTTTTTTGAAGGCCTTCAGTACTTGTAGATAAAGAGGAAGCTGAAAGTGATCCAAGAAAAGAAAGAAAAAGGGCAGTGATGAATAAAATAATTAAACTTATAAAATACAAAACAAAGTAGAAAAAAATAAAAAATTGATAAAGGCAAAAACAAATTTTAATTTTAAGTTTATCGTAAAGTCAAGGATTAAATTTTTTTGCCATTTGTTAATGTGTTTCATAAAATTAAGTGTTAATGTTTTCTGCCATTTATTAATCTGTTTTGTAAAGTTAAGTGTTTATATATTCTGCCACATGTTAATGTTTTCTGCCGTTTGTCATCCCCTCTACCGTCCTGCTATTTTGACCTCGGACATCGCCTCACTCCAAAGGTAAGATTCTACATTTTTGTTAATGTATTTTCCATTTATTATTGCGTTGCTGTACTGTGTGCTCTCATTATACATTTATTTTACTGGTTATTAATGTTTAGGTTACAGGTAGTAGGTTGGCCTGGGCACTAGCCACCCATTGAGATACTACTGCTAGAGAGTTATGGGGTCTTTTGACTGGCCAGACAGTAGTACATTGGATCCTTCTCTCTGGTTATGGTTCATTTTGCCTTTGCCTACACATTCACACGCACTGAATAGTCTGGCCTATTCTTTACCTATTCTCCTCTGTCCTCATACACCTGACGACACTGAGATTACCAAACAATTTCTTCTTACTGCACTGTAATTGTTTGCGGCCACTTTCCTCTTTGTATAGGTAGAAGAGACTCTTTAGCTATGGCAAGCAGCTCTAATAGGAGAAGGACACTCCAAAGTCAAACAATTGTTCTCTAATCTTGGGTAGTGCCATAGCCTCTGTATCATGATATTCCATTGTCTTGGGTTAAAGTTCTCTTGCTTGAGGGTATACTCAGGCACACTATTCCATCTTATTTCTCTTCATCTTGTTTTGTTAAAGTTTTTATAGTTTATATAGAAATTTCAATCTTGTTGCTCTTCTTAAAATATTTTGTTTTTCTTTGTTTCCTCTCCTCACTGAGCTATTTTCCCTGTTGGAGCCCCTGGGCTTATAGCATCCTGCTTTCCAACTAGGGTTGTAGCTTAGCAAGTAATAGTAATAATAATAATAGGTTATCATTGAAATGATCCAATAGGGTGTACAAACATTTAATGTGGTGTTTTGTAGGGCTTGGAATGAATGATGCTATTTACATGTAAAAGGTGACTCACAATGTGAAAATATGACGGTACGAAAGCCACTACGGAACCATTTAATTTTGAATTGTGAGTCTTTAATGTAGTACTCGTATATTTTCATTTAAAACAGTTATAAGATATGAAAGGGAAAGTTTTATGTTGTTCTCCCTCTTCATTATACAGCATGTTTATTATTTTTCACATTAATTGGTCTGGGAATTTTTTCCATAGTTTTTTTTTACAGTCTTTGTCATTTATCAGTTAATTATATTAGTATAAATGAAGTAATTTTTTGGACAAGGTAATACTGTTATCTAACATTTTAGCTAATCACTAGAATAAACTGCAATTCATGTTTTATTGAGGTTACATCAAGGTACCACAAGAAGAATGTTTCTAAAACTGTATTATTTAGTTAGTTGTGCTTTAAAAATATAATTTTTGCATGAGAAGAATAATTGCAAATATAAACTTTTCACCTCAACAAATTAAATGCATGGTTTCTCCTGTCTTTCATGATCCTTTTCCCTGAAGCCTTAATTAAAAGCCCACATCAAATTCATTTGGAATAAAAAGAACTGCTTCAATAATTGACTCATTGATTTGAAATGTTTTGGTAACTGGTCAGGGAAGTTTTAGAAAGTAATAGTTTACATTCTTTATCTTGCACAAATTCAAGTGTTGTGTATGTTAATTATTATTTGCTCTTACAGATTACCTTATCATCTTGGTCTGCTACCTCACTTGAAATCTGTGCCATTAGAGGGAAATCCTCTAAGACTTATTAGACGAGATATCGTTCAACGAGGAACAGTTCAGTTATTGAAGTATTTAAGATCAAGAGTTTCTGCCCCTGTGAATACTTTTCCTGGTGTGTTTAAAGTTCGAAACATATTTGATAAGCATGTTTATTTGTATGTAATTTTGAAGAATTGTTTTGTCGAAATTTTTAAAATACTTAATAATTCCATTTTTTAGCATATAATGGTATGTATTAATGTTGTTTTAAAAGTACAATACAGGTAGTCGTCGACTTTCGACCGAGAGATGCGTTATAACTCGGACTGGACTTATGTCGAACTTAAAAAGTGAAATTAGCTTATATTTATTATGCTGTGACATGATACTATAATCATCTAAGTCATATTTCATCAATATTTTCTCACACTACTGTATATCATTATTTCATTTTCTGGGTGCCTAAGATATATGCTTTACTAAAACATTTTCTATTTTATTTTTAAATTTTGGAGGCATTTTAACAATCAACAAGTGCTGACTTTTTTTTTACCTTTAGTTGTGATCAGGTGATCTGAAGGTCCCGCTACCATATCGAGAGAATATCGTTACCTCTTCCCTCAGAACGAAGTTGATAAGGTTCTTCAGGACGCGGCGAGGGCAAACCAAAATTTACAAGTAAGATGGAGTCTCTCGGCCAAAAGAAGGATCAAATCCCAGAAACAGACATTCTTCAAGAAGAAGCAAAGGTTTATTCCTTACAAGACTGCCCGGGGTCACTCGTCAACACAGTCTTCCTCTGCTTCGACTTCTCGGCAACCGACTCCCCCTCAGCAAGTAGTCTACCTCACTGCTCCCCCAGGTGCACAGCCCAACCCCACTTGGATGTCCTCTCCTGCATACAACCCTACCTACGAATCCTCCGGTTCCTTTCGTGGACACCAGAGAGGAAGCTTCAGAGGTAGAGGGCAGTTCCGCCAGCGAGGCGGACCTAAAGCAAGAGGTGCTCGTGGAGGGAGGGGACCTAGGTTCACTCCCTCCCAATGATGTGTTGCCAGTAGGAGGGAGACTTTACCACTTTCGAGACCATTGGACCTTCAGCCCATGGGCTCACAGCATGATATCCAAGGGCTTGGGTTGGAAATGATCACAGGGTTCTCCTCCTCCACCAGTGACCTTCCTCCAGAGACCCACTCCCATCCTGGAAGAGTACACCACAGAGTTACTCAAGAAGAAAGCGATCAAACGGGTTCGATCCCTGAAATTCCAAGGCCTCCTGTTTACAGTTCCGAAGAAAGACTCGTCGGCGTTGAGAGTAGTTCTGGACTTGTCAAAACTAAACTCTTACATCCTCTGCGACAAGTTCCGTATGCTGACTATCTCTCAGGTACGGACTTTACTTCCCCGTGGGGCCGTCACCACCTCTATCGATCTTACCGACGCCTATTATCATGTCCCAGTAGCTCGAAACTTCTCCCCTTACCTAGGCTTCCGTCTCGGCAAGAAAGCCTTTGCATTCAAAGTCATGCCCTTCGGTCTCAGCATTGCTCCCAGGATATTCACGAAACTGGGAGAGACAGTGCTCGAACAACTCAGAAACCAGGGGATACAGATCATCGCCTATCTGGACGATTGGCTCATTTGGGCCCAGTCGAACCAGGAATGCAACAGAGCTACGACGAAGGTCCTTCAATTTCTCGCCAAACTGGGATTCCAAGTCAATCTCCGAAAGTCTCGCCTACAACCAACAAGCCACTTCGAATGGTTAGGCATCCGGTGGGACCTTTCAAGGCACAGGCTCTCCCTTCCTCCCAAGAAGGTAAGGGAGATAGCTTCCAAGATCAGGAGCTTTCTCAGACACAAACAGGTTTCCAGAAGAGCTTTAGAAAGAATCCTCGGCCTTCTCCAATTTGCCTCACTAACCGATCTCCTATTAAAAGCCAAACTCAAAGACATCAATCGAGTTTGGAGGAAGAGAGCTACGATACCTTTGAGAGACAAGATCTCGAAGATCCCCTCTGTCCTAAAAATGAGACTACGACCATGGTCCGAACGGAGGAACCTCTCCAAATCGGTTCCTCTACAGTTCCCCTCTCCACAGGTGACAATTCATACCGACGCGTCTCTGAGTGGATAGGGGATTTACTCCCAATATCAGATGTTTCAGGGCTCTTGGTCACCCGCCATGAAACAGTTCCATATCAATGTTCTCGAAGCCATGGCAGTTTTCTTGACCCTGAAGAGAATCTCTCCTCCGAGGTCGACCCACATCAGAGTGGTCTCAGACAGCACAGCAGTAGTACACTGCATCAACAGAGGAGGATCCAAGTCACCCAGCCTGAATCAGATCCTGGTCATTATCTTTGCCTTGGCAGCCGACAAAAACTGGTTCCTGTCAGCAACTCACCTAGCAGGAGTCCAGAATGTGATAGCGGACTCACTATCCAGGACAAAACCACTGGAATCGGAATGGTCCCTAGACATAGATACCTTCCGGTGGATACTCAGGCTGGTTCCAGGTCTCCAGGTAGATCTGTTCGCGACCCACCTCAATCACAAACTCCCCTGTTATGTGACCCCAAACCTGGACCCTCAGGCTAATGCCATGGATGCATTAACCCTGGATTGGAACCATTGGAAGAAGATCTACTTATTCCCTCCAGTGAATCTTCTTCTTAAAGTCTTACACAAACTCCGCTCCTTCCACGGGGCAGTAGCTTTAGTTGCACCTCACTGGCCAAAGAGCAGTTGGTTTCCTCTCCTCCTTGAGTTGAAACTCCGTCCCTTCCGGATCTCATTCCCCAAACTGACCCAAGTGGTCCAAACTTGGACTGTGTCAGATTCCTCAAGGATAGCCAAAACCCTAACTTTGTGGATTTCATGAAGTTTGCGGCTCGTAAGGATGCGAACATCGACCCGGATAATGTCCTCTTTATAGAATCAGACAAAAGGGACTCTACGATTCGCCAATATGATTCGGCAGTTAAGAAACTAGCAGATTTCTTAAAGAATTCAGACCATACTGTTATGACTCCTAATTTAGCCATCTCCTTCTTTAGGTCCATATTTGACAAAGCCCTAGCAGCTAGCACTATAACCACCATTAAGTCAGCTTTGAAGAAGGTCTTCCTGGTTGGGTTTAACATTAACCTGGCGGATTCTTATTTCTCATCTATTCCAAAAGCATGTGCTAGGCTTCGACCTTCGGTTCGCCCACAAAAGGTCTCTTGGTCTCTAAATGATGTCCTCAAACTTGCCTCCGACACGGACAACGAATCCTGCTCCTATATCACTCTTCTTAGGAAGACTTTATTTCTAACAGCTTTGGCCTCGGGTGCTAGAATCTCAGAACTAGCAGCTCTCTCACGAAACTCGGAAAACATGGATTTCCTCCCTTCAGGTGAAGTACTTCTTTCTCCAGACAGGGCTTTCCTAGCTAAAAATGAAGACCCCCAAAATAGGTGGTCCCCGTGGAAGATTATTCCTCTTCTCCAAGATGCTTCTCTATGTCCAGTCACTACTCTCAGGGCCTTTTTAGCTAGAACTGCTACCCGATCGTCTGGCCCCTTGTTTATCAGAGAACAAGGAGGTACCATTTCCATTCAGGGTATTAGGCAACAGATCCTATACTTCATTAAACAAGCCAATCCGGGATCATTTCCCCATGCTCATGATATCCGGTCAGTAGCTACCTCCATCAATTATTTCCAAAATATGGATTTTGATGACCTTAAAAAGTACACGGGTTGGAAATCTCCTATGGTCTTCAAACGCCACTATCTAAAGAACTTACAGGCCATTAAATACCCAACGGTTGCAGCTGGGAGCCGTATCTCTCCCCAGTGATCTCTTGTTCTTCCTTTCATCCATCTCTTTTCTTCTCCCTCCTACCCGCCACTCGCACCACGACGCCGCTTCCTTGGTGGTTCGTTAGCCCTAGTTTATTACATATTAGGTTAAGATGATTGTAACTTGTAATGTGTTTACCGTAATTTTAGTGTTGGGGTATTCTTAGCCATGTCAGTTTTGTTGCTTGTTGTGCTCTGTTACTCGGAGGCTTCCTTGTTATCATGTTTGTTTAGCCTTACGTTCACTATGTCCTGTGGCTAGTTTATGATTTATGCTTACTTACCTTAATATAATATTTGGTTTTCCTTACATGGTGTTTTTTCTCTCCCCTCATTAAATTACTAGTTATTATTGGGCTTGGAAGGCATTCTCTGGTACATTTTCACCGGCCGCCACAGGTCGACCCAGAAAAGGGATTTTGACGAAGGAAAAATCTATTTCTGGGGAGAGACCTGTGGCGCCCGGTGAAACCCTTCCCTATTATTTTGCACGATCCCACCCTTTCCTTTCCAAGCCATCATGTCCAATACAGAAGGATGTTGTTCAGATGGCGCTCGCGTCGGGGCGTGGGTGGCGCGGCTCTGGTAGCATAGCTGGTGCCTCTGTATCGGCCCATCCCTTTGACGAAGGAATTAGCTAAATGGAAGACAGCCTGTGAATAGTGGTTTTCACGCGCCTTTGCTTTATACACGACACCCACAAGGTGCTCGCGCGAGGGTAGTAACCTCTGCATTCCATGCTTTTATCTTTCTCTGGTATAATTGGAAGGTTTTATCAGAAAAGGTATATTGGAAGGACCCTTTTCACCGGGCGCTACAGGTCTCTCCCAGAAATAGATTTTTCCTTCGTCAAAATCCCTTTTGTTTTACTTTTGGTAGTCACCAGCTGATCACAAGGTCATGCTACTGTGTTGCAATTATGAGCACATATGAATAACAAGGAGAACCGTTTATATAATTTTTTAACTTATTCAAAATAGTTTCATAATGAATACTTGTATTACATCAGCACCAATATGTTATACGATCTCATAGTTTTCATACAGTTCGTTTATATCCATTATTAATAATCATATGAAAACGTTTCTCTCTCTCTCTCTCTCTCTCTCTCTCTCTCTCTCTCTCTCTCTCTCTCTCTCTCTCTCTCTCTCTCGACATTACTAGATAATCTTGGTATTGTTACGCGATGTTTCAATAATGGGAATACTAATATAACTCTGTAAAGTATTGAAAGGAAATCACTCGATTTTCCAACTCGCCTTCTGCCAGAAATATGATGTCACCAGACACACTACTTCTTTTCTTAAATTCACGGTAAATAGGACTACAGGCTACTCATATCAACTGATACAGACCACAGAAATACTTGGTATCGTTACTTGATGTTTTGATGATGGGAATGGTAAGATTACTTGGTAACGAACAGACAGGAAATCCCTCCATTTACCACTCTCCTTCCCCCAAAATTATGATGTCACTATACGTGTGTACTGTGACATGAACTCGACAAAGAATGACTTGCAAAATATGTAAAACCATTTTCTGTTTTTCTTACAAGAAAAAGTCCTGATTTACCCAGCAAAAGTATATTTTTATGATGTAAAAGAAAATTTATTACTTTGAAAAAATATTTGTCCTATTAGTGTACTTTCATTAGATGAATATCAATCTACTATCAAAGAAGAAACAAAGAAAATGAAACTTGTATAAATTATGATATTTCCCTATGTAGAGTTCAATTTCTGGGCTCGAACCTGTGCCGCCCAGTGAATAAGCTCCATTTAGCACTTATTCTTAGGTAATTTACTGCTAAATATACCAGAGAAAAAATGTAAAGGAGTGCTAGGTTAACTAGCTCGCTCACCTATTGGTGTCTGTATAAAATTGGGCGTATAATCCAGAGGTCCCGCACTATTTAGATTCATCCACGACAGAAACCCCAATAGAGGAGAGCCGTTCAACCTCACTCGGTACTACTAACACTGCATCCGCTCAGAACCCAACTCCTTTTAGCACGTCTTGTGTTGTAACCCGCTTTTTTGTTGTGCTCTCGTTTTTCCACTTATTTTCATTGGATTATGGCTTCTTCGTCGGTTTCCCAGGAGACACCGTCTAAGTTAAGTACCAAGCTTGGTTTTGCTGTGTTTTGAGCAACCTAGATCGTTTAATATTTGAATTATAGGAGTTTATTCTCTTCGTTCATATCGATCTTGCTTGATTCCACTTACAGTTGGTACTCCTGTTTTGAGAGCTTTTAGTTTCACTCGCGGTGTTACTATATGTATTATTTTTATTAAATTTTATTTGTTATTGTGGATATTCATTATTTAGCGTTTAGAACCCTCGTGGTTCACTTTTTGGGCCGATATCATTTACGTATCGTTATGGCTGCCGACCTTCGTTGCTAGGCGGCAATGTTATTTTTTAAGCCATCAGGTGTGTCTTTTGTGATTTAATTATTATGTTGCATGCCTTGCCCAAAAATTTTTATGTGTTTATTTTATATTATCAACGCTATTACTATTATAATGAATATTGTGCTATTACTCCGTTTGATCTGTCTGGTTGGGGATCGTCAGTTGATAGCCCTGCTGCTCCGTATCACGTGATCCTCCCCCATGCTCCCCCTCTCGCTAGGTGGGCGGTTAGGCTTCTCTCCCCCCCTCCCCTAGGGGACCGTTGCCTTCCCTCCTTTTAGAGGGGGTAGTTCAGTGTTTATGGACCTTGTCCTCCGGGTGTCCCGGCGGGTTCGTCTCTGTCTAGTCTGGTTGGCCACCGGTCAACAGAGTTGGATCCCGGTGCACCCTATTTTATATTCACTTATCACACTGGTTTATGTTATATGAAACCCTCTGGGTTCGGTTGGCGGTTCTTATCTACAGTTCCGCCCCCCTATTAATTTATAACAGTTCCTATGATGATTATATGACAGATCACTATCCCGGAGTTCCTATACGAATTGGTTTTGGATACTTTTATTTCCCGGCCCGGGGCTTAGCCTCGCCCCGGGAAATCAGACACCATGTGTCTTAATTTCTTGTTGTTGCATCCTTTTTTATGCTCCCGGCTCGACCGGAATGGATGGCTATACTTTAGTCTTAAGCTAGACTTATGTTTAGGCCCGGGTCCTCCGGACCCGCCCCTACTTAAGAATATTACAGTTAAGCTCTAATCTTGTGTTAGGCTTATGTTAGGCCCGGGTCCTCCGGACCCGCCCCTACTTAAGAGAATTACAGTTTCTCATATACTATTCTTTTTATAGATGGTGCATTGTCAGACGACGGCCTGTGCAGCTGTTCTACATCAGCCCTGCGGCCATACCGTCTGTCGGTCTCACGCCCTCTGCGGAGTACAGCTGGAGGATGTCGTGGTATGGCACCCGGATAACTGTGTGGTCTGTTTTGACCTCGTTACCACCCTTGGATCTGACTCGGTGAGTCCCGTTGGCTATGTTGCCTTCTTATTTATCTTACCTTTTTTGGCATACATACACTATTTAGTAAGATATCTATGGTCTTGAAGGACCACTGGGAGCCTTCCCTTTTTAATTCCCACTATTATTTCAGGCATCCCCGGAGCAAAAGTCTGCGGCTCGGGCCACACTGAAAGTGTGGGTTGGTGGTTTTGCCCGGAACGTGAAGTCCAAGCGGCCGTACGTCCTCTCCGAGGACTACTGTTCCTTGATTTACCCCAACGCCAAGTCTTCAGCCGCTGTGGCTAGGCATGTTGCAGCTCCCATCATTGCCCACATTGATGCCACCATAGCGGGGTTCATTGATCCAGAGCAGGATCCGTCGGACGCCCTCGGAGATCTAGAAGACAATGTTGCCTCCATGAACCTTGACGTGGAACCCATGTTATTGGATGATCCAGATACAGGTAGGGTGGTAAGTGAGGCAGGTGTTTCCGGCGCTGAGATTCCTATCCTCAGCCCCTCTCTTTCTTCTTCATCTGATCGCTCTTCCTTTCATGGTTTTTCTGGGGACCGTGATTCGTCCCAACGATCACACTCGGTTCCCCCCAAGAATAAGTCTAGAACCTTACCTAAAGCTCGTAAGCCTCATAAGGCTTCTCATGGTTCTAAACAGAATACAAACCTGTCATCTAAGGCTTCTGGCTCCTCCTCTAAGTCTCGCGACCCGGGAGTTCATTCCGCCACACCTGCTGCTAGCCCGGGCCTTTCCGAATCATCCATGCTTCGCATCGTGTCGGAGATGCAGGCGAAGTTGGTATCAGAGATGCAGTCTAAGATGGACACGATGTTCTCTAACATCAGTCAGAGACTTGGGGCATTAGAGCAAGGTGCTCCGGAGCGAGTCCAAAGCTCTCTCATCCCGGATGCCTCTAAGCTCCCGCCGTTTGCCAAGAATAACCCTTGGCGTATGGCTCTTCATTCCCCGTTCTCAGACGGAATGTTAACTTTGGAGGGTCTTGGCACTCGTCCCCTAGAGGACTTTGAATTCTTTCCTCCTGGTCTGGCATTTCCATTTCATGGTTATGCCAGGCTTACCGAGGAAGCTTTGGTTCGGTTAGACAAGGTCCCCAAGGAGACAGTCATCTTCCCAAAAGAGCAAGCCCAATCTGTGTGGGCCAGATTCCTGAATGACATCGGCTGCACCAACACCATGTTGACGCCTTATAAGAGCTCCTTCACAATGTTCTTAATGGACAAAAACACCGTGACTCCATGTGTCAATAAGGTAGCAGAGCTTGCCTTCCAATATGCTCTGGAGGAGAAGCCCTTGCCTCCCATCCGAGAGGTGGATCCAATCTCCCTCCTTCTTCCTTCAGGCATTGAGTGTTGGGACAACGTCCATACCACTTTTACCTCTGGCAAGCTAGCAGCAGACTGTGCTTCAGTAATGTTTAGTGAGCGGCTTCCCCGTCTCCCGGAATCCCTCATTAAACAGGAGTATGATTCCTGCCTACGCGTTGGCCGTACTCTGAACTTGGCCACTTCCACGGAGTCGATAGCCTTGACTTACGATACTGAGAGTATTTTTAAGTCTCTCAACAAGGCTACGTTGCAGTCATTATACTATGACCTGTATGACTTCGCTACTGCTAAACGCAGGTGTCGCAAACATGTCCTGGCAGAGGCGACTATTAGGCATGAACCTAATAAGTTTATCCGGTCCTCCTGTTGGGGTTCAAACCTCTTCCCTGAGGATCTTGTAGAGGAAGTCTTGGCGGAGGCCACTAGAGTCAACCAGAGCCTTAAAACCCGTTGGGGTTTGACTCCTAAACGTAAATATGACCCTGCAAATTACCAAGCCCGGGGTAGGAAGAAGCTCCGTCCATATACCTCCACCCAGTTCAGGCAACAGCAGAGTGGTTCGTCCATTTTCCGGCTGCCTCTTCCCCCATCTCCTGTTGCCCCTGCACAGCCTTCCACCTCTCAGGCTCCTTCGGACGACTATGTCACCGTTCTGCTCCCTAAGAGCCAGCTTTCCGGTGCCTCCGCCACTTCTCCTGCCTTTAACCAGTCGTATGAGGCTCATAGCTCTTCCCAGAGTTATGGTAGAGGTAGAGGCTACCACCGTGGTTCTAACCAGAACAAAGGCAGGGGAAGAGCCTTTCGCAGAGGAAAGAACTTCCGAGGCGGACGTGGAGGCAACTCCTCAAACCAATACTGAGGTGCAGCAGGTAGGGGGGAGGCTCTATGCCTTCCGCAACAAATGGAGGTTCAGTCCCTGGGCTTTCAGTATCATCTCCAAGGGACTGGGGTGGAGTTGGATTCAAGGACCTCCTCCTCCGAACAAATTTCGTCAACATTCCACTCCGGACCTGGTCAAATTTGTCCAGGATCTTTTACAAAAGAACGCCATACAAGAAACGAAACACCTGAAGTTTCAAGGTCGGCTGTTCAGTGTCCCGAAGAAGGATTCAGACAAGAGAAGAGTGATTCTAGACCTATCCCTTCTCAACTTGTCCATTCAATGCGACAAGTTTCGAATGCTTACCGTCTCGCAGGTGCGGACCTTACTTCCCCGTGGGGCCGTCACCACCTCTATCGATCTTACAGACGCCTATTATCACGTCCCGATAGCGAGACACTTCCGTCCGTACCTAGGCTTTCGCTTAGGGGACAAAAGTTACTCCTTCAAGGTGATGCCTTTCGGGCTCAACATCGCCCCAAGGATCTTCACAAAGTTAGCAGAAGTCGCTGTTCAGGAACTCAGAAATCAAGGGATTCAAGTAGTAGCCTATCTGGACGACTGGCTCATTTGGTCAGACACCTCCCAAAATTGCCTAAAAGCCACTCACAAAGTCATCCATTATCTTCAATCTCTAGGCTTCCAGATCAACTTCAAGAAGTCCCGTCTTCTTCCAAAATCGAAGTTCCAATGGCTCGGCCTGCAATGGGATCTTATATCTCATACTCTGTGTCTTCCCAAACCCAAGAGGTTAGAGATTGCAAGGAACACCAAACGCTTTCTCAAAGACAAAGTAAGTTCCAGACGACTCCAAGAGAGGATTCTGGGGTCCCTTCAGTTTGCCTCAGTGACGGATCTTCTTCTGAAGGCAAAATTGAAAGATATCAATCGTGTCTGGCGTTCGAGGGCGAACCGGAAGCTCCGGGACAGGAAAGTCCGCCTTCCTCCCATTCTACGGGAAAGACTTCTTCCTTGGAAAAGAGCAAACAGTCTGTCAAAGTCAGTTCCCCTTCGATTTCCGCCTCCGAAATTAATCATTCACACGGACGCATCCTTATCAGGTTGGGGCGGCTATTCTCAGCTCAAGAAAGTTCAAGGTCTTTGGTCTCCCTTGTTCCGCCAATTTCACATCAATGTGCTGGAGGCCATGGCAGTTCATCTAACCCGGAAACGTCTCGCTCTTCCCAAGAAACAACACCTTCGTCTGGTCCTCGACAGCGAAGTGGTGGTCCGCTGCCTCAACAGAGGCGGGTCAAAGTCAGGGCCTCTGAA
This sequence comes from Palaemon carinicauda, assembly GCF_036898095.1. Classification (NCBI taxonomy): domain Eukaryota; kingdom Metazoa; phylum Arthropoda; class Malacostraca; order Decapoda; family Palaemonidae; genus Palaemon; species Palaemon carinicauda. The sequence continues at coordinate 131,651,072 of NC_090725.1, read as the reverse complement.
CCATGTTCTAGTAGCCATATTCTCCCTAGCAGCCTTGAACCGTTGGCATCTTTCAGCTGTCCACCTGGCGGGAGTCCGGAATGTAGTGGCAGACGCCCTGTCCCGGACCTCCCCTCTAGAATCGGAATGGTCACTCGATCTAAAGTCATTTCGGTGGATTCTCTCTCAGGTTCCCGGTCTCCAAGTGGACCTCTTCGCCACGGAGTCCAACCACAAATTGAGAGTATATGTGGCTCCCAATCTAGACCCTCAGGCTTACGCCACAGACGCCATGTCACAGAATTGGGACACCTGGGAAAAGATTTATCTCTTTCCCCCGGTGAATCTTTTGCTGAAAGTTCTAGACAAGCTGAGATCCTTCAAGGGACAAGTAGCCTTGGTCGCACCCAACTGGCCCAAGAGCAACTGGTATCCTCTCCTGCGAGAGTTGAGACTATACCCTCACCCGATACCCAATCCGGTTCTGTCTCAGATAGTACAAACACGCGTTGTGTACGCTTTCTCAAACATTCAGAGCGCCCTAACTTTATGGACTTTATGAAGTTTGCGGCCATGCATGGTGCCAATATTGATCCTCAAAACACCTTGTTCCTAGAATCGGATAAACGGGATTCCACCATCCGCCAGTATGACTCTGCAGTTAAAAAATTGGCAAAATTTTTGATAGACTCAGACGTGAACTGTATGAACTTGAACCTTACAGTCACTTTCTTTAGATCTTTATTAGAATCAGGTCTGGCAGCCAATACTATCACCACTATTAAATCTGCTCTGAAAAAGATCTTCCTAGTGGGTTTTAACATAGACTTAACCGACTCTTTGTTAGCTTCAATTCCGAAAGCTTGTGCCAGACTGAAACCGGTTACTCGTCCTACCCCGGTGACCTGGTTCCTTAATGATGTACTCAAATTGGCTTCTGATACCATTAACAGTTCTTGTGATTACATTCCCCTTCTCAGGAAAACACTTTTCCTGGTGAGCTTGGCTTCCGGGGCAAGAATTTCTGAACTGGCAGCCTTGTCGAGAGACCCGGGTCATATTGAGTTCCTGCCTTCGGGAGAGGTCCTTCTTTCTCCTAACAAATTCTTTTTGGCTAAGAACGAAGACCCTCAGAACAGATGGTCCTCCTGGAAAATTGTTCCCCTCACGCAAGATCCGTCTCTGTGCCCTGTTACTACTCTTAGGTCTTATTTATCCCGGACCTCCTCTAACTCCTCGGGGCCTCTATTCGTTAGAGAACAAGGCGGTACCATTACTATTAAAGGGATCAGGCAACAAATTTTGTATTTTATTAAACAAGCTAACCCTGACTCTTTTCCTCTTGCACATGATATCAGAGCGGTTGCTACTTCGGTGAACTTTTTTCACCACATGAATTTTACGGACCTTTCCAGGTATACAGGGTGGAAATCACCGTCAGTGTTCAAGAAACACTACCTTAAACATTTGGAAGCCCTAAAATTTTCTACAGTAGCCGCAGGGAGCGTAGTTACTCCCAGGTAACTCACAGGTTAATGCCTTGTCTCTTTATCTCTCCCTCTTACCTGCCTCATTTATACCCTATTGTATTCGTTGGTCTCGCACCTGAATACTGTTATTATATTTGTAAATTTTTAAACTCCTGAGTATCTGTATATATTATCACTCACGGTATTATTATACCTACCTTATTGGATTTATGTTCATATTCAAGATACCCTTATAATTGTTTTTTGGTACTCATCTCTGATTAAAGCATCCTGTATTTCCCTTACGCTTATGTTTTTTCCTTTATTTTGCAAGTTTGGTGACATTTCTCTTGTATAGATTCACTGGGCGGCACAGGTTCGAGCCCAGAAAAGGGATTTTGACGTAGGAAAAATCTATTTCTGGGCGAGGGACCTGTGCCGCCCAGTGAACCCTCCCAGCTCCTCTCCCTTGGAGTCCCCAAACTTTGGGTGCTAAGGAGTTGGGTTCTGAGCGGATGCAGTGTTAGTAGTACCGAGTGAGGTTGAACGGCTCTCCTCTATTGGGGTTTCTGTCGTGGATGAATCTAAATAGTGCGGGACCTCTGGATTATACGCCCAATTTTATACCGACACCAATAGGTGAGCGAGCTAGTTAACCTAGCACTCCTTTACATTTTTTCTCTGGTATATTTAGCAGTAAATTACCTAAGAATAAGTGCTAAATGGAGCTTATTCACTGGGCGGCACAGGTCCCTCGCCCAGAAATAGATTTTTCCTACGTCAAAATCCCTTTTATGCTATGTAGTACTAGTAACAACTGATACAGACCCATGAAATACTTTGCATCATTACTGGATTTTTTTATTATAGGAATACCAACATTAATTGTTAGCCTATTGAAAGGAAATCTTCGGCTTCACCAAAAATATAATATAACAAGACATATTATACAATGGGAACTGGACAGTTATTAAAACTTTTCTTAATATATTTATTTAAAATTGATACTGTATATAACCAGTAAAACAAAATGCTGACATCAAGATCAATTAATTCATTATTATACAAGAAAATAGTTTATTTCTAAGGAAATAATTGTCCTATTAGGATACTATTTCTGACAGAGGTATGACATTGCAGTGAAAAGGTGGTCGTAAAGTCGAACAGTTGTAAGTCGTTTAGGTCGTAAGTCGACGGCTACCTGTAGTTATGCATTTAATAATACTCTATCTATTTAGTTAGAGACTTTGTCAATGTGACTTACTTTTTATTTATCTAAAAATTATTGGAGATGGTTAACATATTTTATTTGAATTTTTTCTAAAAAGTGGCGTCTAATATTTCTTTGTTTCTTTAGGTTTTGAGAATTCCACAGCTGACACCAATCTTTTAATGGATGAGAAGAAAATTCCAGATAAGTACCAAATGCGAACATCACAGACAATGAGCTATCATGAAAAGGCATCAGAAATACCAGACAAGCTCATTGAAAATGCATCTGAAGCGGGAGTGCGAACAATTGACTTAAGTAAAAATGTTCTTACTCAAGTTCCAGAAAAGTAAGTTTTTTATTGGAATTGCCTTTTCATTGCTGTACCTGTTATCGTTTCCTTGAAATTTACTTTCGTATCATAAGCTTATGTATTCAAAAGTGTGATATTCCTGATTTTTAAATAGAAGTAGATGAAAAAGATTACTTGCCATATTCTTCTTCCTCTTACTGGACCAGCCTTGGGAACTGACACTGATCAGCTTACATAAACAAATGTATCAGTTTAGTTTAGTCTTGTGGTGACTGCACACTGCTTTTTTTCTTTCTTGCATCACAATTTAGTGCATTATTGTTTTTTAGTGTTTACAGTTAACTGGAAATTGTATCTGTGATATCTAGTTAATGCCTTGAATATTGAGATGTGTTTTCTTATTATATTAGAGCAAGGGTTTTCTGATGTGTTCTATTCTACAATGCCTCTACTACTCACAATTATAGAATGTACGGTATGGATTATTTTTTGTAGGTTCTGTGTGATCTGACTGCTTTATTAGGGGGACAGAGAAATCTTATTTACGATGTAGGATTTAAGGATAGGAATGATGGGAATATATTAGTTGACAAAAATACAGTCAAGCCTTGTTATTCGCGATAGTTAGGTTACAGAGACTGTAGCGTTAAGCTAATTTTCGTGAATGAATGCTACACTAGGGTGGGCTAACTCTTAACCTAAAAAGTCATTGCCCCTTGCCACAAGCGGGTGCCCGAGCTGGTGATTAACACAGTAAATACTGCCTAATATTGTTTTAATTTGGTTTCTTCAACAGTTTATAATCATATGTACAGGGTACAGTACATTTGTACTCATGTACACTATGTACTGGACACAATAAGGTTAAAGTACAGTATTGTGCTAAGGTAAAGTTTACCGAGTTGTCATCATTTCCTTACTGCTCTGTATAACCAGTTCCTATGTAGTAACACTGTACTGTAATCTGATAGCCACTGATACTGTAGTGTATATTACTGTAATATATGTACAGTAATATTACTACCATACAGCTTCACTGTACTTATTGTAAGTATTCGGTGTTTTTGTTTAAAACTCGTAGCCTACGCTGCTACTCGAGAAGCATGCCGCAACTTCTGATGTGTTGTCTCTTGTGCAGTATGTTATCTTCATAAACAAAATCACAGAATCTCGAGTATTTTGGATGCCGTGATTAGATCAGCTGACCTGATCACGGCATCCAAAATACTTCAGATTGATAAAAAACACCCGACATTATAACAAAAGCACAAAAATGTTTTATTAAAGCTCAATTAACTATTCAAATAATAGTAATGAGAGAGAGAGAGAGAGAGAGAGAGAGAGAGAGAGAGAGAGAGAGAGAGAGAGAGAGAGTATTAGCTCTCTTATTCGATCTCAGGATGCCGGAAATATCAAATCATTGGTGTTTCTCTCTCTCTCTCTCTCTCTCTCTCTCTCTCTCTCTCTCTCTCTCTCTCTCTCTCTCTCTCTCTCTCTCTGTAATAAATGAAATTTTGTTTCTTTGCTAAGTCTCTATTGAGGCTTTATAATCAAGGCACTATAAAGCTAAAAACTATAAAATATTGTGCATCGGCAACATGAATGAAACTCTGGTTAGCGTTATGCAATTCAACCGCAGTAAAAATAAATAAGATATGAGAGAAGCATTTCAAATAAAACTATTGGAATTAATATGCTAATTGGAAAATGATAGTTTATGTGATAATTTTTTAGTAAATATGTTATTTTTATTAATAAAATAAATTTTTGAATATACTTACCCGGTGATTATATAAGCTGCAGCTCTGCTGCCCGACAGAAAAACTCTACGTTCAAAATACGCCAGCGATCGCTATGCAGGTAGGGGGTGTACATCAACAGCGCCATCTGTCGAGCAGGTACTCAGTACTCAATGTAAACACAGAACTCAATTTTCTCCTCGGTCCAATGGGTCTCTATTGGGGAGGAAGGGAGGGTCCTTTAATATATAATCACCGGGTAAGTATATTCAAAAATTTATTTTATTAATAGAAATAACATTTTTCAATATTAAACTTAGCCGGTGATTATATAAGCTGATTCACACCCAGGGGGGTGGGTAGAGACCAGCATTAATTGTTTACATTATTATGAGCTAAGTATTTTGTATTTCATTTTAGCAGTTATTCAAAATAACAAACATAAAATAAATAAGTACCTGGTAAGGAAGTCGACTTGAACAATTACTCTGCCTTTTTTAAGTACGTCTTCCTTACTGAGCCTCGCGATCCTCTTAGGATGCTGAGCGACTCCTAGGAGCTGAAGTATCAAGGGTTGCAACCCATACTAAAGGACCTCATCAAAACCTCTAATCTAGGCGCTTCTCAAGAAAAGAATTTGACCACCCGCCAAATCAACCAGGATGCGAAAGGCTTCTTAGCCTTCCGGACAACCCAAAAAACAACAATAAAAAACATTTCAAGAGAAAGATTAAAAAAGGTTATGGAATTAGGGGAATGTAGTGGTTGAGCCCTCACCCACTACTGCACTCGCTGCTACGAATGGTCCCAGGGTGTAGCAGTTCTCGTAAAGAGACTGGACATCTTTAAGATAAAAAGACGCGAACACTGACTTGCTTCTCCAATAGGTTGCGTCCATTATACTCTGCAGAGATCTATTTTGTTTAAAGGCCACTGAAGTTGCGACAGCTCTAACTTCATGTGTCCTTACCTTCATCAAAACATGGTCTTCCTCATTCAGATGGGAATGAGCTTCTCGTATCAACAGTCTGATATAATAGGAAACTGCATTCTTTGACATAGGTAAAGAAGGTTTCTTAATAGCACACCATAAAGCTTCTGACTGTCCTCGTAAAGGTTTAGTTCGTCTTAAATAGAACTTAAGAGCTCTAACAGGGCATAAGACTCTTTCTAGTTCATTTCCAACCAAATTTGAAAGGCTTGGAATATCGAACGATTTCGGCCAAGGACGAGAAGGTAGCTCGTTTTTGGCTAGAAAACCAAGCTGTAAAGAACATGTAGCCGTTTCAGATGAAAATCCGATGTTCCTGCTGAAGGCGTGTATCTCACTGACTCTTTTAGCTGTTGCTAAGCAAACGAGGAAAAGAGTCTTTAAAGTGAGATCTTTAAAGGAGGCTGATTGTAGTGGCTCGAACCTTTCTGACATAAGGAATCTTAGTACCACGTCTAAATTCCAACCCGGTGTAGCCTCTGTGACGGAAGACTGCTGCCAACATGCTTCTGTAACCTTTGATCGTGGGAGCTGAAAGAGATCTTTCCTTCCTCAGGTATAATAGGAAGTCAGCTATTTGGGTTACAGAGGTACTGGTTGAGGATACTGATACCGACTTGCACCAGTTTCGGAAGACTTCCCACTTCGACTGGTAGACTCTAAGAGTGGATGTCCTCCTTGCTCTAGCAATCGCCCTGGCTGCCTCCTTCGAAAAGCCTCTAGCTCTCGAGAGTCTTTCGATAGTCTGAAGGCAGTCAGACGAAGAGCGTGGAGGCCTGGGTGTACCTTCTTTACGTGTGGCTGACGTAGAAGGTCCACTCTTAGAGGAAGAGTTCTGGGAACGTCCACCAGCCATTGAAGTACCTCGGTGAACCATTCTCTCGCGGGCCAGAGGGGAGCAACTAACGTCAACCTTGTCCCTTCGTGAGAGGCGAACTTCTGCAGTACCTTGTTGACAATCTTGAACGGGGGGAATGCATAAAGGTCTAGATGGGACCAATCCAGTAGAAAGGCATCTATATGAACTGCTGCTGGGTCCGGGATTGGCGAGCAATAAATTGGGAGCCTCTTGGTCATCGAGGTTGCAAAGAGATCTATGGTAGGTTGGCCCCATGTGGCCCATAGTCTCTTGCACACATCCTTGTGTAGGGTCCATTCTGTTGGAATGATTTGACCCTTCCGACTGAGGCAATCCGCCATGACATTCATGTTGCCTTGAATGAACCTCGTTACTAGAGAAAGGTTTAGATCTCTTGACCAGGTGAGGAGGTCCCTTGCGATCTCGTACAACGTCATAGAATGGGTCCCTCCTTGCTTGGAGATGTACGCCAAGGCCGTGGTGTTGTCTGAGTTCACCTCCACCACCTTGCCTAGAAGGAGGGACTTGAAGCTTTTCAAGGCCAGATGAACTGCCAGTAGCTCCTTGCAGTTGATATGTAACGTTCTTTGATTCGAGTTCCAAGTTCCCGAGCATTCCCGACCGTCTAATGTCGCACCCCAGCCCGTGTCCGATGCGTCCGAGAAGAGAACGTGGTTGGGGGTCTGAACAGCCAGGGGCAGACCCTCTCTGAGGTTGATGTTGTCCTTCCACCAAGTCAGTGATGACTTCATCTTCTCGGAAATGCGGATCGAGACCGCTTCTAGCGTCTTGTCCTTTTTCCAGTGAACAGCTAGGTGAAATTGAAGGGGATGGAGGTGCAGTCTCCCTAACGAAATGAACTGTTCTAGGGATGAAAGCGTCCCTATCAGACTCATCCACTGTCTGACTGAACATCGGTCCTTCTTTAGCATGTTCTGGATGCATCCTTGGGCTTGACTTGTTCTGGGGGCCGACGGAAAAGCCCGAAAAGCTTGACTGTGAATCTCCATCCCTAAGTACACTATAGTTTGGGATGGGACCAGTTGGGACTTTTCCATATTGACCAGGAGACCCAATTCCTTGGTCAGATCTAGAGTCCACTTTAGATTCTCCAGACAGCGACGACTGGAAGAAGCTCTTAGAAGCCAGTCGTCCAAATAGAGGGAGGCTCTGATATCCGCTAAATGCAGGAATTTGGCAATTTTCCTCATCAGTTTCGTAAAGACAAGAGGAGCCGTGCTTAGGCCAAAGCACAGGGCTTGAAATTGGTAGACAACCTTTTCGTAAACGAACCTCAGCAAAGGTTGGGATTCTGGGTGGATGGGGACGTGAAAGTAAGCGCCCCTTAGGTCTAAAGAGACCATCTAGTCTTCCTTCCTGACCGCTGCTAGAACAGACTTTGTGGTCTCCATGGCGAACGTCGGCTTTGTGACAAAGACATTCAGCGCACTGACGTCTAGCACCGGCCTCCACCCTCCTGTCTTCTTTACCACTAAGAAGAGACGGTTGTAGAAGCCCGGGGATTGATGGTCCCGAACTTTGACTACCGCTCCCTTTTCTAGTAAGAGAGACACCTCTTGCTTCAAAGCTAGTCTCTTGTCCTCCTCTCTGTACCTGGGAGAGAGATCGATGGGAGACGTTGCTAGAGGGGGTTTGCGTACAAACGGGATCTTGTACCCTTCTCTGAGCAACTTCACAGATTGTGCATCTGCGCCCCTTTTCTCCCAGGTCTGCCAGAAGTTCTTGAGTCTGGCTCCCACTGCTGTCTGAAGAAGGTGGCAGTCAGACTCTGCCCTTAAAGGACTTGGTACCTTTCTTCTTCCCACGTCTCCCTTCGGCACGAGCACCTCCTCTGCTGGAGGCTCTGCCACGAAAGGGCGGAATGAATCTGGACGCTGGAGTGTCCATCCTGGGTCTAGACAAGGTAGGTAAAGGGGTGGCTTTGCAGGCAGAGGACGCAACCAGGTCATGAGTGTCTTTTTGAATCAAGGAGGCAGCAATCTCCTTTATCAACTCCTCTGGGAAAAGGCACTTTGAGAGAGGAGCAAACATAAGTTCCGATCTCTGACACGGTGTTACTCCAGCTGACAAGAAGGAGCAAAGGTTTTCCCGTTTCTTGAGGACCCCGGAAACGAACGAAGCCGCAAGCTCACTGGAACCGTCCCGTATGGCCTTGTCCATGCAGGACATAATGAGCATGGAAGTTTCCTTGTCAGAAGGGGAGATCTTCCTGCTCAACGCTCCCAAACACCAATCCAAAAAGTTAAAAACCTCGAAGGCTCTGAACACTCCTTTCAACAGATGGTCTAAGTCTGAAGGACACCAACAAATCTTAGAGCGTCTCATGGCTAGCCTGCGGGGAGAGTCTACTAGACTTGAGAAGTCGCCCTGGGCAGAGGCAGGAACTCCCAAGCCGAGAACTTCTCCCGTGGCATACCAGACGCTCGATCTGGAAGAGAGTCTTGCAGGGGGAAACGTGAATGCTGTCTTCCCAAGGTTCTTTTTGGACTGCATACATTCTCCCAACACTCGTAAAGCTCTCTTAGATGAGCGGGCGAGGACGAGCTTCGTAAAGGCAGGCGCGGATGACTGCGTGCCTAAAGCGAACTCAGATGGAGGAGAGCGTGGGGCCGCAGAAACAAACTGATCAGGATACATCTCCCTGAACAGTGCAAGAACTTTCCTAAAGTCCAAGGAGGGTTGCGTGGTCTTGGGTTCGTCGATGTCCGTATGCGGGTCGTCAATGTGTGCAGCGTCGTCATCATCAGAGAGTCCATCATCTGAAAACTGAGGAGGAAGCGGCAAAGGAGTAGGAATCGGCTGGTCAGCTGAGTCCGGCAGCACGGGTGCATGCGTGTCTGAACCGGACGCAACGTCATGGAACTGTTGCCCAGTCTGTGAACTGGCAACAACCATAGCAGCGCGGGGGCGCAAAGCGTCTACTCCAGACTGTCTAGTCTGCTGTGGGCGAGTAGTGGTAACCACACTGGGTTGCGGAGGTTGACGCACCGCGTCAAAACAAAACAACTTAGGTTGTTGTTGTAACTCGCGAACGTCAACGGAAGGTTCTGTGCGTCGCTGAACGTCAACATGCGGCTGGCAGGGTACACTGGAACGCATGGGTGGCGGGACTCTCACAGCTGGAGTGCGGGAGAAGGTAGCCTCAGCGTCCACTGGACGCACAACCGTGGGTGGTTGTAGGCTAGCGGTTGGTGCAGCGTCAACCTTCTCCGCACGAAAGTCCTGCATCAATGACGTTAACTGTGTCTGCATGGTCTGCAGCAAAGACCACTTAGGGTCTACAGTAGCAGGTGCGGCAACAGACGGTGTTACTGCCTGATGCGGTACCGCTTTGCCTCTCTTAGGAGGTGTGCAGTCATCGGAAGACTGCAGCGAGTCCGAACTGACCCAGTGGCTACAACTGGGCCGTTGGACTTGCGCGGAAGGGACCGACTTGCGCTTAAGAGGCCGCGAGACCTTGGTCCATGGTTTCTTTCGAGAAACCTCTTCCGCAGACGAGGAATAAATGGGCTCTCTCGTCTTCGTGTGGGTGGGGCGATCTTGGTTAGATACGTCCGAAACCACGGAGGGAACGTCTGTTCGCTGATTAAAGCCTCTCGAACCCTTTGGTCGTACGACATTGCTTCTCCCCTGGGCTTGGGAGCTTGCAAGAGGTCCCGGACTGGGAGGACGACAGGCACGAACAGACGAACCCTCAAGCGCAACACTATCTACAACACTTTCCACAACACTACCACTCACTTTGTCACTACCCACTGCACTCTTACACTTCAACTCCTTGACGTCTGCCATGAGTTGGTTACGGTCACTCGCCAATGACTCGACTCTCTCACCCAGAGCCTGGATGGCACGCATCATATCTGCCATCGAAGGTTGTTGAGTGCTAGAAGGGGGATCAGGAGCAACCACTACAGGGGAAGGAATAGGTTGTGGGGCATGAGGAGAGGAAAAATCAACGGAGCGAGATGAACTTCTCCTGACTCTATCTCTCTCTAGCCTACGTGTGTATTTCTGGAATTCGATGAAATCGAATTCCGAAAGCCCAACGCATTCCTCACATCGATCTTCCAATTGACAGGTCTTATCCCGACAATTGGAACAAACGGTGTGAGGATCGATAGAGGCCTTCGGAAGACGCCTTGAACAGTCCCTAGCATTACATTTCCTGAATTTAGGGACTTGAGAAGGGTCAGCCATCTTGAATTAGTCAAAGGGGAATTCAAAATCTATCCAAAGTCGTCAACAAATAATCCAAAATCAATAAAAGAATGCAAGGATGTATTGAAGATAACGTCTGCAAAGCGAAAGCTCAAAACTAGAAATGTGTACTTCACCAAAATATGTGAAAACCAATCCAGTAAGCAACAGCGAATTTAGTAGGTCTTGCCGGTGGCACGACAGAGAGAAAATTGAGTTCTGTGTTTACATTGAGTACTGAGTACCTGCTCGACAGATGGCGCTGTTGATGTACACCCCCTACCTGCATAGCGATCGCTGGCGTATTTTGAACGTAGAGTTTTTCTGTCGGGCAGCAGAGCTGCAGCTTATATAATCACCGGCTAAGTTTAATATTGAAAAATGAAATATCCTTTGGTTGCATGCCTTGATTTTAAGGGAGTTATTCGATCCAAATATTAAGGTTGACGACGGACTAGGCAGTGTTGATCAGCTGATTTGAATGTAAACAAAGCATAAGATTATAATTCGCACACTCTACCCTCTCAGGTGAGGGACTTATCAACTTGAGTGCTCATCGGCAACTAACTACTGCCTTCGTTATCAAAATGCAGCCATTCCAAAACATGCAGACACAGGTTTTTGTGGAATAGTCATGAATATTGAGTTCATATACAAGACATCTACATACAAGAATTAGGACATATATACACTATATATATATATATATATATACAGTAGAACCTCGGTTGACGAACGACTCCGCTTACGAATTTTTCGGTTAACGAAGTGACTTTCTCTGAAAAATTCGTCTCGGTTAACGAATATTGTATCGGTTAACGAATTTAAATTTCCCTCCCACGCGCCGTTTTTTGTGGAAAAGTGTTAACGCCGCGCTTCCTGATCGCATTTTTCATGGAAATAACTTAACGACAGCATCTCACAATGGAGTCACGTGACTCCTCCCACGCATACCTACCACCCCCTAATCCCCTTTATTACCCCCTTCACTCGTTCATTATCTCAGTATCCGCCGTCTCGATAGCATACATACTTAGTGAATTCGTGGACGATTTCTTTGTGATTTTTACACGTGGTTTGTGATTTGTTTTATTTTCATTCATTTGTGATTACAGTACTGTACTGTGTATTATTGTGATAGACAATGGCTCCTAAGATGTCGAAGAAGGAAAGCAGTAAGAAGAAGCTGATGATAACGATCGAGATGAAGAAGGAGATCATCGAGAAGCATGACCAAGGCATGCGTGTGAAAGACATTGCTAGTTTTTTCAATCGCTCGCAGTCGACGATATGCACAATATTAAAGAAAAAAGAAGAAATAAAGGCCGCTAAAGTAGCTAAAGGTGTATCGTCGTTGTCAAAACAACGGCCACCTATTCTTGATGACGTAGAAAATTTATTAATGGTGTGGTTAAATGAAAAGCAGCTCGCAGGAGATTCAGTAAATGAGAACATGATTTGCGAGAAGGCAAGAACCATTTACGAGGACTTGGTGAGAAGTGAGCCAGGCACATCAGCAGAAAAACAAAGTTTTAAGGCAAGCCGTGGTTGGTTTGAAAAATTCAAGAAGAGAACGGGTATCCATAGTGTTGTTCGGCATGGCGAGGGGGCCAGCGCCGATACGAAGGCAGCAGAGTCTTTTGTGAAAGAGTTCAAAAGTCTCGTGGACTCCGAGGACTACGTTTCCCAACAGGTGTTTAATTGCGATGAGACAGGCCTCTTTTGGAAGAAAATGCCCAGGAGGACCTATATCACGGCAGAAGAAAAGGCCCTTCCTGGCCATAAGCCCATGAAAGACCGTCTAACCCTGCTGTTCTGTTCCAACGCCAGTGGGGATTGCAAAATTAAACCCCTCCTGGTGTATCACTCGGAGAATCCACGAGCCTTCAAGAAGAACAATGTGCAGAAGAAAAAGTTGCACGTCATGTGGCGTTCTAATACGAAGGCTTGGGTGACAAGGATCTTCTTCGTTGAGTGGATGAACGAGGTTTTTGGTCCCGAAGTCAAGAGATACCTCCTGGAGAAGGACCTCCCACTCAAAGCCTTGCTGTTAATGGACAATGCTCCTGCCCATCCTCCAGCCATTGAAGAGGACATAGCGGAGGAATATAAGTTCATTAAGGTGAAGTTCCTACCCCCCAACACCACTCCAATACTCCAGCCCATGGATCAGCAAGTGATCTCAAATTTTAAAAAACTTTATACCAAAGCTATGTTCCAGCGCTGCTTTGAAGTAACAGAGGGCACCAACCTTACCCTCAGAGAGTTTTGGAAGGATCACTACTCCATCTACAACTGCCTGACTTTAATTGATAAAGCCTGGCAAGGAGTCACCAGGAGAACCCTCAATTCCGCCTGGAAGAAACTGTGGCCCGACGCCGTTGCAGAACGGGATTTTGAGGGGTTCGAACCCAACCAGGAGGAAGCAGTTGACGAGGATATTGTGTCCTTGGGCAAGGCAATGGGGCTGGAGGTGGACACGGATGACATCGACGACCTCCTGCAGGAGCATAAGGAGCAGCTGACCACCGAGGAGCTGAAGGACCTGCACGAGCAGCAGCAAAGAGAGGTAATAGAGGAAATCTCATCTGAGGAGGAGGGAGGCACTGCAAAATCACTGTCTTCGAGTGAGATAAAAGATTTTTTAAAGAAGTGGGAAGACGTGAAAAGTTTTCTTGAGGAAAATGTCCCGAATAAGGCTGAAACAGACCGTGCAATAAATTTATTAGTCGATAATGGGGTGGGTCACTTCTATAAAATTTTAAAGAACAGACAAAAGCAGGTGTCTATTGAAAAATATCTTGTGAAGGGGGAGAAAAGAACTGTGAAAGACGACGACCAAGAGTCTCGCAAACGCAAAACCAGTGATAGTGAACGCTATTCTCGCGAGAGAACTCCAGTCAACGTTCCTGAAGTTCTCATGGAGGGAGATTCTCCCTCCAAGCAGTAACCCCCTCCTCCTCCTTCCCCTCCTCTCGTCTCCATCAAGCCAGCAGCGACACTCCTCTAAGGTAAAGTTCAGGTTTACTGTGCATGCATATCCATATTTTCATCATTAAATGACTGCAATATTTTAATAATTTTGTGTAGAGTACAGTAGAGTACTGTATGTGTAAG
>NC_090725.1:131584677-131632177 GCF_036898095.1 Palaemon carinicauda | reverse complement strand
TTTTTAAAACACACCGGAAATTTAAAAACAAAAGTACATGTTTTCTTAGAGTGCAATTAACTATTTAAAGAGTGGCAATTTTCTAGAATAAAACGAGGTTTCCTAAAAAATAGTAGTTTGCTGACGAAATCGGATGCGGTATATTTTAAGCTACGATTGAAATGGATGTACTGTATACATAAGTCTCGAGCCATGTCGTCCTGATGGAAGGTCCCTTCGACAGCTTCCTACTGTATAATATTTCTGCGAGTGATGTTACAAGAGAATTACCGTCAGGTATCACGGGGTTCTAACCCCCAGAACGACTATCCGTAGATATCGTGTATAATCAGGGAGTATCTGTAGATAACCATAGATATCGGCACCCCAACAGACTTTACCCAGTCTAGTCAACTAGGGTGAAGGATAAGTGAGGAGCCGTTACATATCCTCTCTCCCTATGGTGCCCCCGTTCGTCTTTGATGACTTATTCCTTTGTTCGCAGCGCATTCCTACACTTTTTGTTTCGTAGTGCATCCTATATCAGCTTTTTTTTAAGTTTTTCTTCGTATGATGGCATCATCTTCGTCGTTTAATTGAGTACCAACTTCCCTTTACAGTTTACTTTAGCTGCAGGTGTTTTGGATCCCTACAGGGAATGTTATTTAGCTTTTATGATGAGGGAGCCGGGGCGCTCCGAGTCCAGCTAGCTTGGGCGTTATGTTGTGTACCCGACCGCCCTTATATCTCTTCTTCACTTAGTTTTAATTTACAAGTTTTACGTTAGCTAGTCTCATTTTAGCATTACGATGCTTTGGGCTCTATTTTATGTTTGCATATACCTTGCATTAATGTATTTTAAGTTTTTGTTGGTGCGTGTCAGTTTCGGATGGCTTAGCCCAGAGAGCGGTAAAATTTTAATTGGAGATGGGTCGCGCCGATGGCGTATAGGTCTTTCTTACTGGACTCATTGGCAGTAGCGGTTTTCCCTTAGGTTTTTTTTTTTTACCTCAGTTATACTAGTTTACTGAGTATTTATGCCGCCTGTCTTCTAGTTTTTCAATTGCTCTTTTTTTCAGCTTTTTTGGAGTAATTCCACGCATGATGGCTTCCTCTTTGTCGTATAAGTTGAGTACCCTCTTCTTTTACAGTTTGAATTAGCTGTAGCTGTTTTAGATCCCCTCGAGGAGTGGTTATTTAACTTTTTTAGGCGATGTGGGAGCCAGGCGCTCCGAGTCCAGCTAGCCATTGGGCGCCATAACGCGTACCCGACCGCCCTTTTATTTCGTTTTCACTTAGTCTTATTTCACTAGTATCACGTTAGTTAGCCTTGTTTCAGCATTACGATGCCTTGGGCTCTGTTTTGTGAATACATTTACCATGCATTAATGTAGTTTAAGTTTTAGTGTGTGTCAGGCCCAGCTAGTTTAGCTTAGAGAGTAGTAAAGTTTTAGTTGGAGACGGGCTCGTCGATGGCGATCAGGTCTTTCTTACTGGACTCGTTGGCAGCGGCCATTTTACCCTTAGAGGGTTTTTACCTTGGTTATACTAGTTTACTGAGCTCTTATGCCTGCCTGCCTTGGATCCCCCGGTTTTTTCGACCTATTAGGCTTAGTCTAACCCCCTTCGGCGAATCCGTTGGTTCGCCATGTTGCATTCACTCGTGATCTCCATGTTAGGACCGCGCAGTCCATTGGAGCTCCCCTTTGCGAAGGGTGATCTCAACATGTCGGTGCACCGACTTACCTGTACTGTCATTACCTACTAGCATCTGAGATTTCTCGATCGACCTGCAGCATCCTATATTTACTTTGTTGTGGCTTCGCCATGGCATTTGTGTAATAGTCTTTTTAACCTTTCCTGGGATTCATTGTGCGGCGGCCTAGAGTGTCTCTATCTAGAGACTTCCTTGTTGGGATAACCCTCGGATTGAATCCAGATTTCTTTCTGTGCCTGACTTCCTTGCCGTTGCCTCTGTTATGGGGATTGTTAAGGAATGCTCATTTGGTGCATGGGTATAGCTACTCCATGCCGTCACCTCTCTTTATATCCTAGCCCTTCTGGGACTGACGTTGCATGAATTTTATCATTATGCTGCTGTGTATTTGAATTTGTTGATCTTGGGGTTGGTTCTCTTTGGGAGCAGACCCTCCATGGCCGTCAGCATGCAGACAGATGGCAGTGCCAGTACTTAACGGCTTTGCCGCCACCTATCGGCACACTATCCTATAGTACCTTTACCGGCGATATGTCGCTACTTACGGCAGTGCCGCCACTGGCGACACTGGCCTCACCTATGGCACGGTGTTTCGGCGGAAACCCCTGCCGTTTATCTCCTCCGCCTCTAGGCACCATTGCCCCTGACAGCGTTGCCGTTACTGGCAGCTGGGCTAGTACCAGTCTATGGGAGTGGATGACTGTGCCAGCGCCTTAAGGCACATATCGTCACCCTCATAAACTAACTGCCTAAGTAATTTTCTCCACTTGTTAGGAAATCAAAAAAGAACCCTCTCATTTCCTAATTCTTTATATCATTGTCTTGAGCTTCAACTCACAAATTCTTAACAGAAGAATTTGTGAATTAGAATTTGTTAATACAATGATATAAAGAATTAGGAAATGAGAAGGTTTTTTTTATTTCCCAACAAGTGGAGAAAATGACTTAGGCAGTTAGTTTATGAGGGTGACGATATGACGCTGGTGGCAATGCCATTACCCCCCTGGCACTGCCGCTACTTCCGGCAATGCTGGTATCTCTAGGGCACATGCCTTTCTGTCCTCTTTATTTGAGACTGTCTTACCTAACCTAAGATGGGTTCTCTACTGAGTGTATGTGAATTCAACTACAGATCAACATAAAGGCCTTACTCCTTCAACTTTTGAGGCTTCTTTATGTATGCTGGTCCTGGGAATCCCTTTTACAAAACGTCTTCCGGGCTCCGGCATGGAAATAACCACTGCATATGGTTATTGGTTTTCTATCAATTTGCTCATTCCCCTCTGAGGGTGTGTATTGGATAGATGGGAGATAACCTTATAGGCTAGTTCCCTATCCCGGGTCTTCCTTAAGTGAGGTTATCAACATGTTGTTATAGTCCTTGGGTTGCTATAGACTTGCTCATTAATCTATGCGTCGATTGCCTAAACTATTAAGTTTAACCGTACCGTTCCCATCTAATTGGCTATTTCTCTGCGGAGATATAGGAGCGACGGTCCTGTCTATGAGCGCCGTACCCCCCCCCTCCCTCTTTGGGCCTATAGCAACTGACTCTAAGGAGGCTATTTATTCCAATCTAACGGCCTTAATAGGAGAATGGACATTTTGTACTTTATCTCCTCCTTTCTCACCAACTGCATTTACACACAATTTGCCCTCTTAATGAGAGAATGTCTTGATGAAGTCATTGAGCTTCAGCATGGCATTTCATTCCCGTGCTGAAACTTGGTGGCGGGCAAGAGAGCTCTCGAACTTAGGGAAATTGCTCCCCAAGTTTGAATCTAAATTTCTCTCCCCTTCCTCTATTTCTTCTGCTCAATATTACTTCGACCTTCTCCTGATTTTATCAACTTTCTTTTGTCTTGCTGTCCTTACTCTGAGTATTATTTCTCTTAAGTTACATAAATATATATATATATATATATATATATATATATATATATATATATATATATATATATATATATTTATTTATTTATCTTTATTTTTATTTTATTTAAATGGCATGGATATTTCCACATTCGTTATTACTGCCTGCTTAGATGAATGGGAGAAGGGATCACAGTTGGGAGGTATTCGCCTTCAAAGCTATTTATGAGAGTATTGGATGATCTCAGCCATCCTTAAGATGGTTTGGACCTTTTTGGTGGAACTACTCTCAAGGGTAGGGTCATCGGAATCCAGGGGAATCCAATCCTTGAGGTGGGACTCTTGGCTTCTGGTCGGAAGCCCATCATTACAGATATGGGGAGGATGATTCCATATAACCTTGGTCTCTGTCCTAACAGGCGGGTTTAGCTTACACCTGTA
This sequence comes from Palaemon carinicauda, assembly GCF_036898095.1. Classification (NCBI taxonomy): domain Eukaryota; kingdom Metazoa; phylum Arthropoda; class Malacostraca; order Decapoda; family Palaemonidae; genus Palaemon; species Palaemon carinicauda. The sequence goes on along the minus strand of NC_090725.1, from coordinate 131,628,171 downwards.
CGTCTATATCTGTTTTGATGCCATCCTTGGGGTAGGGTATGGGGAGTGGATCATCAGGGAAGTATACTCTCATTGTGCCGATAGTGGAGAATGCAAATTTCCTTTCCAACATATGATACTTTCCTAAAATTCTCAAGCAGGTATACGAACAAACCAACCAACAAAAAACAAAGAAAATCCCACCCTTAACTATGGACCCTTCAAATACTGACTCCTCATCCCCTGGATTTGCTGACTCACACCCCCCCCCCCCCCCCCCCGGGCACTGATGACAACCTCTGATAATGTGAAAAGGGAAAGTTCTGTTGATGACCTCAGAACAAGAAAAGACCATTCTACTGATATTTCAAAATCGAGTAATCAAAAATGGGAGCAGTGATGTAAAGTAAAGTTTAAAAGTTTAAAGATAAGGATCTTTACCTTCGAAGCAGATATGAGTCTTTCAGTCGAGAAACATGCCAAGCGCCATTTTGGGACAAAATAGCTTTATTTTATTTTTCAGGGGTTTTTAAAAATGGCGCTTGGCATGTTTCTCGACTGAAAGACTCATATATTAAATACAAAGTTCCTCGCTGTTACCACCTATAGACTTACTTAGGTTTACTCTTCAAAGATTGGGTATTCTGTCCCGTGATCAAATATTCACACTTTTGCACATTGAAATAAATGAGGGAGCAAAAATACTAAGGAGATTTAATTAACCTATTATGGATTTATTCACAAATTTACATTAAAAGAAAACGGACATCTTAACAACACAAAATATCATAAAAGAAATTCAAATTAAAAGCAACTCAAAAAAAGGAAAAATGGTTTATTAGAGACGTGGTCTGCATTAATAAATAATCAAAATTGGGTCGGACACATGGCCCCTGTGACCCAGAGACTGAGCTAGTCTCAAACTCAAAAATTTATATCCAAGAAAAATATATACACATAATCCCACAGCACACAGTCCGAATACGTAATTAGCCAGTTTCCCTGTCAAGTTAAAATTAGTCTAAGCTAAACTAAAAAATGGGGGAATAACTATGGCCATTGATGTAGTACCTGCACTCCTTTGAAGATAGTCCTATGCCCGTGATAGCTGTTGACCTGGTCGTCGCACTAGTTGGCACTTTGCACTCTGGACTGGCTCACCCCAAGAATTCTCACTTTGGCTGCAACTATGGTATACCAGGGTCCTCTTCTTCTCAATCTCTCCGACCAGCAGCAATCTTCAGTGAGTCGAGTTTTGGGAGAGAGGGGTGGGGGTGAGCCAGAGATGCACGGATTAATTGACCAGGCAGGTCAGTCGGCCAGGGCGGCTTAAAAACGAATGGGCCCGACACTAAGGTCGAGTCGAGGGAGATCACCTGGCTTCACTTTTCCAGACAGGTGAGGAGCATGATGCGCACGGATCCATTGGGGGTGCCATATCGGGACTTCAGGACAGGGCAATATATTGTTGCAAGGAGTGCAGAGGAGGCAGGATTTTGTACTAAATACTCAGAGAAATCTTGCTGCTCTGAGGGAGTTTATATATACAATAACCCTACCTATTCTGGCTTGCTAAAAATTAATTAGTTTAAATGATTAATTAGTAATGGGCTGGTGCGATGGGCATACATCTTAAAATTAACAAACCTTAATTGGTATTGAGAAATAAAAGATGCATTAATTCAGCAGTATTGAAATTTATATCAAAATTCAGTTTAGGAATTTAATCTCGACCCATGTAATTAAGGAAAGAACCAACATACACCGGGGTTACACTAAGGCCCTCTGTTGTACGTATCTACGCTGTGACGTCACGAGCATGGCGTACGCCACTGTCAACAAGTTTTAGTTTAGAATAGTCCTCCCTATGTTTTGTTAAAGAAAACAATGTAGGAGAGGACGTTTAAGGGGTAGCTATAGTATTAGTAGAAGAGAGTTAAAAATACGATTGAAAGAAGAAGAGTGAAGAAAATTCTTCACACCCTGGGGATAAAGGGGAGAAAAAAGGGAGAGGGGTTAGTTCCGGCAAATGTGATTCAACTACTTGTTAGTATGAGCGAGATAAACTTGCTGGATTAATGAAGAGTGAAGTTGTTCTTCACATCAACGTCCATTTAAAGTTAACAAAACGCTGTCGGCGTTAATTAAAATCAATTGAATTAAAAGTTAAGCTTGAACGTGAATAAGGGGAAAAATGAACCCGCAGGCAATGTTTCGCGGAAACGTTAAGACATGTAAACGATTGGCGTTAACTTTATACGTACGATGCAGTGGTAATAAAACGATTAAAAATACTCAATTCTTCCCACCCTAGGAGTACGGATAGAGCAAACAAAACGTGAGCCAATATCGGTCGAGGTCAGCAACAAGTCCGGCCAATGACAAATTAAAAATTAGGGGGGTGAATCCCAATCCCGGTCTGACACCCAACGTTTTACATGAAATGATTTTACATATAAAGTGACTGGCGTGATGAAAACTTTGTACTCGTCGCCTGACAAAAGGAGAAAAGTTACTTCCTTCTCGGCGTTAAAAGGTGAAAAGGTATTTGACACTAGCCTGAATAATAAACTGTGACAAACTAGGTCCGTGGGGACATCGTATTTCTGACAGTGAAAGTCTTGGATGTCGTCTTTAACAGAAAGGTTTAAAATGGGAACAATAAAAACGAAACTTATATTCAGCACGAGCTGAAGGATGTCAGGGGGATTGTAGTACTGTAACGTGACATATTGTCAAGACAAATTAAATTTACGTTTGGAGGTTAAAGCAAGGGATTGATTGAAAAAATGCTGCTGAATGACTTGGCAATAATAATAAAGGCTTACAGTTGCGCCATATAAAAGTGAATGAAAACAATGAATGATGTTCATGATACCGTTATCCTCAAGCAAGGTGAATCGTAAATAGGCTCTAAGCTCCGGTGCTAGGTCTACATGTGTGACCTTCGCTAAATCCGCCGTCAGTGCAAAAGGTTTCTTTCCGACAGCTGAAGTCTTAACCTTGCGATCACGCGGCTCGTTCTGAGAGCGGGTTTCAGATTTTGACGTGGATATTTTAGCGTCAACACGGGTTGGAGCGGAAGTTACGGGCTTAAGAATAGGACAGTCAGGCAAAGCAAGCACTGGTCCATGGGATGGTACAGTTTTAATTATTGAATTTACTAGTACAGGCCTCTGCTGGCCATCACGCACACGGTTAAGTTGGGTGGTATTTGCGCTACCACCAGGGGGTTCCATGGTAAGACTGTGAATGAGTTTTTCTTCGGGACAGACTGTCACCGGCGGCAAAGACAAAGGGGGTTGAGGGCGATCAAACGCTGGCGGCTTAAGGTTTGGAGATGAGGACGGAGCACGTGGGTCTGATACCAAATTACTAATCGTATGCCGTGTTGGCAACATAGTATTGAAATTTGAAGATTTTACAGGTTGGGGAATTGATACAAAATTATGAACATTGTGCCTGACTGCTGAGACATTAGAAGTTTCAATTAGGGGAACGTTAATGGCATTCACAAAGGGACGTGTCACTGAAGGTGATGTCATCGTTGAAGAATTAAGACTGATTAGCTTTAATTATTAAATTAGGATGAGCCATGAGGCTATTAAAAGCAATTTCAACTTTACTTGAGCAAGCAGCAAGCACAGGATAATTTAATTTAACAATGGGATGGTCGTAATGACGTCTCCAAAAATTCTTGTAATTACAAAGTTTGTCTCTTACTTTACCAATAAGGGTTTTAAAATGACTTACGGCTTCTGGACCCATGCTGGGAAAATCTACAGAAGCAAGAGCATGAAGTGCTAGGTCTGCGTCCTCACAAACAAAGGTGAATGTTAATTCCTGCTCCTTAAGCCTACCGTTAATCTCCTCGGGGCTGAGCGTTTCCGCCTTAGGCGATGGAGGGATGTTTACGTTACGGGTGAAGTCCGCCGTCTTGGAATGACCACGTTTTATGAACGGATTCGTAAAACAAAACAAGGGATAACTGAATTTCAAAAGAATGGGAAAATGAAACTTTACAAATTTGCAAGTATGATAAATGAATATTTAAATTTACTCATGACGGGGGAAAAAGTTAAATGGACAAAACAAATATAAATCATGAAATTATTTTAAAATCCAAAGTGACCGGGTCCAACAAAGCAGACGATGCCTGGGTCACGTGACGTTAAACACTTTACTAAAATTAATGATATATGCACGTGGCGATAAATGATTGAATTAAGTTACTTATGAGAAGCAAAACATGTTAGAAAGCACATGGGCTTATGAATGCAAAAAGTTTAAGTTAAGTTAACAGGTCGAGTCTGACACTGTTGGGACGATTTCACAATTACGGGCGCACTAAGGCGACAACTTAATTATTAAAGTTCACTCACGTGGACGCTAAACAAAAATGAGATTTCCCTCACGTGGAGGTAAAACAAAAATATCCTCGCTAAAGGAAATTAAATGGAGCTACACGCAGTAATTTACGTACGGTAGGAAACAATTATGCACCCTTAGTTTGGGCTGTAAACAAGATCCGCCCTCTCGGAACAAACACGTGGAATGAAACGGACTTGGTGTTATTAAGTTTCTACGTTACTCGTAAGAAGACTTAAAATTATGTTGCACCAATTCACTCTTTAGGACAAGGACACGTGCTAGGTATACGGGAACGTTAGTTAGAAAAGTTAAGGTTGGTTAGGGAAGGTAAACGACACAAAGGAAGGCAGACCAAGGTACAAAATGTTACAAATTAGATGCTAAATTAGCAAAATTACTTGACAGAACGAGTAAACCGTCGCTCTAGCTGAGCAGTAAACACGGGCGTCTGAACAACAAAACCTTAGTTCAAGTAGCTTAGAACTTTCTGGTATAAGTGGATTCCGCCACAACACGTGGGTGAACGGATCCGAGACAAAGCGAAGTTCCTACAACAAATTCTAGTCTTTCTGTAGAGAACATTCAAGCAACAAATTAACCTGGCTACGTAGTTCTTTCCTCAAACACATGGTCGATACAAAAGGATCATAATGATTACAAATTTCTCTTCCCAATTAAAGTCTGGGCATTACACATTCGACAAACTGGCTGTGTGCGTGTGGGTAAGTGATATAGCGAGTTACTATATGCTTAATCAAGCTGATTATTTACGTTAATGCTTCACAAGTCAAAGGTAAAAGATCCGGCCGGTTCGAAGGACCACTCGTGTGGAGAATTTTTATGTTCTGAGGGGGAACTTAGTCCGGGAATGTCTCCTTATGATAGTTACATAAAGTTCAACAGGGGAGGATAATGAGCACTTACTCTCGGGGCACAAACGCCCTGCTAATACTTTACTGTCACAATTCACTAATCATCACTCTTATATACAAAAGGGGGAAATTTTACTGTCCAGAGGCCGGAGAACGCCACATGTGAAATATAAGTAATTTATGGCCTACTCTAGCTTTGTCAGGTCTGTAGTCATCTCACTCTTAGGCTCTGTTTCGACTCCGTCCCAGCTACCCCAGCGATATGCTGGACACGTATTTTACGTTAATGTAATTAGACAAAATCAAAAATGGGAGCAGTGATGTAAAGTAAAGTTTAAAAGTTTAAAGATAAGGATCTTTACCTTTGAAGCAGTTATATTAAATACAAAGTTCCTCGCTGTTACCACCTATAGACTTACTTAGGTTTACTCTTCAAATATTGGGTATTCTGTCCCGTGATCAAATATTCACACTTTTGCACATTGAAATAAATGAGGGAGCAAAAATACTAAGGAGGTTTAATTAACCTAATATGGATTTATTCACAAATTTACATTAAAAGAAAACGGACATCTTAACATAAAAGAAAACGGACATCTTAACACCACAAAATATCATAAAAGAAATTCAAATTAAAAGCAATTCAAAATAATGAAAAATGATTTACCCCCATGGACGTACGGGTACGTTTTCTATACTTATGCGTAGATAACAGGTCTTGGCAGGCCTTGTATTTGAAATACAACGCTTTACTGTTGTGATGTTGTTCCTTCGATGTCTTGTCATCAATGTAACATGAATAAAAAGTTTCTCTGGGCCCCACAAGGGTCAAGATGAACCTTTAAATTTTCTTTGAAGAATCAGCTGATATTTCCTGTGTAGTAATTTTAGGTTGCATAGGCATTTACACAAATATTACGAAAATAGGGCACTGTTACCAGTGCAAGAGTGTGGTTTTGTTGTTCCTTCGACATCTTATCATCAATGTAATGTGAATAAAAAGTTCTCTGAGGCCCACAGGGGTCATGAATGACCTTTAAATTTTATGTAAAGGAAACAGCTGACCTTTTATGTGCATTTGCTTTAGATTTCATAGCTATTATTATCGAAAAATTACGTAAAATGGTTCCCTTGCCATGGTAACACAATGTTTTCATTGTTTTACAATGCCCAGATCCCCACAGAGGTCAAGATGGACCTTTAAACTTTCTGTTATCAATCAGATTATTTTTCTTTGTATTTTTTGGGGTGTTTCATAGTCATTTATACAAATTTTACGAAAAATTATCATCATTACTCCTGCGTGACTATTGTTTGATTGTTCCTTGGATATCGTGTCAACAATGATGAATGAAAAGTTTCCCTGGGCTCCACTGGGGTCTTGATTGACCTATAAATTTTCTTTATAGATTCAGCTCATATTTCATATGCAGTTTGTTTAGGTTTCATAGCTATTTACACGAGTAATTATTAAAAATGATTTTGTTACCATGGTAACGATGTGTTTACGTGTGCGCCATGGCGTAGGTGAGAAGTTCCCCGGACTGAGCGTAATGCTCTTTAAATCTCCGTGTCTCGGAATTTAAAGGTCCGAAAGCCGCTGATTTGAGTTGCCATGCGGTTTTTATGCTTATCATGATTATTTTTGTATATTTTTTATTTCTATTTTGCCGAAACCTTTAGTATATTATTATATTCATAGTATATTATTATATTCATCGCCGTTATGCTCATTCCCGCGCTCGGTCTGCATAAACAACGTGTTGGGTGGCTGACTGGGACGAGGTAAACAGAGCGAGTCTGCCAGGAAGTAATTAGTTCAGCTGTTGACTTTGTGAGAGAACCTTGGCTTTCGTGCGTTATCCGTCAATTTTGCGCTTTTACAGCCTATTCTAATAAGTGATAGTGCTTTATAACTTTTTAGAATATTCCTCTTTATATGTGTGAAGGCATTTGTTGGATAAAATGCCTAAAGGTCAAGTAAGATCAGTGTACAGTATAAATAAAAAATTCTGTGAATGATGGCAGCTCAAGGCAAAAAATTATGACCTCAAATCTTAGAGGTATTGAAGATCGAACTGATTTCAGTTGTCTCGACATGGTAACTACGATTTGTAAGTTTTTCCAGAGGGTTGGTGATGTGTTTATGCATGTATGTTTTCATCTTATTTCAGGTATTCTATAGGAATACATATAGTATATATATATATATATATATATATATATATATATATATATATATATATATATATATATATATATATATATATATATATATATATATATATACTGTATATATATATTCATTTGAAAATACGTCGATTTATTTTAGGCAGCCACTGTGCATATTTCAAACTGACTTTGCTGAAAGAGAGAGAGAGAGAGAGAAAGGAAGAGAGAGGGAGAGAGAGAGAGAGAGAGGGAGATTGCAAAAGTTTCTTTCTTTCGGTCATAACTAACCTATGCCTAGAGGAATTTTATTATTTTTTTTTTTATTTTTGAAGAAAATTTATTGAACTTTCTTATGACATGTGTGAAAATAAGGATAAAGCAATGTAAATAGTGGGTATCGTTAGATGAAGTTAGGCAATGACAAACTTTTTTTTTCTTTTATCGTATACATTCCAATAAATCACAGAGAATTCTCTTTACAGATACTTGAAAATTATACCATCTTATGGACAATTTATTCAGCTATAAAATGGTATCTAATAGTTTGTAGTTAGAAGAAATGAATAAGGAAAAAAAAATAATAAAATGTGCAAAAACTGTAAACCCAAATTTCTTCACCGCAAGTAACGAGATTTAGGTTTTCAGTTTTTGCTCGTTTACTACTTTTTTTCCATCTTTCCTCTCTTCTAACTACAAATTCTTATATACCATTTTATAGCTGAATAAATTATCTATAAGATGGTATAATTTTGAAGTCTCCTTGATGAGAATTCACTTTGCTGTATCGGAATGTATACCATAAAACATAAAACATTTCGTCATCGCCTAACTTCACCTAACGATAGCTACTATTTAGATGGCTTTATCCTTATTTTCGCATATGTCATTAGAAAGTTCAATGAATTTACTTCAAAATTAAAAACAAAAACAAAAAATTACTCTAAATATAGGTTACGTATGATCGATAGAAAGAAACTTTTGCAATCTCCGATTTTCGTTACTTGCGCTAAGGAAATTTAGGTTTACAATTGTTGTGGGTATACTATTTTTTTTTCATGTTTTCCTTCTTTTAACTACAAACTATTATATACAATTTTATAGCTGAATAAATTTTCTATAAGATGGTATGGTTTTAAGGTTTCTGTGATGAGACCCCTCTGTGCTTTATCGGAATGTATACGAAAGAAGATAAAAAATTTTGTCATCGCCTAACTTCATCTAACAATAGCGGCTATTTATATTATTTTCTTTATACTTTTGATAACTAAATTTAAAACTTCAATCTTTTTCCAAAAAAATGAGACCAATCTGACCTCTCTAAGATGAAAATTGAGGCTGTGGGCGCGATTTGAAAAAAATAAGTCGAAAAGCCCTTCAAAACTGAAAACGCCTGGGGCTTAAGGCATGGAAATTTCCAAGTACCCCGGGGGTTAAAGGGTTAGAGACGTGGTCTACAATAATGAATAATCAAAATTGTTTCGGACACGTGGCCCCTGTGACCCAGAGACTGAGCTAGTCTCAAACGCAAAAATTTATATCCAAGAAAAATATCTACACAATCCCACAGCACACAGTCCGAATACGTAATTAGCCAGTTTCCCTATCAAGATAAAATTAGTCTAAGCTAAACTAAAAAATGGGGGAGTAACTATGGCCATTGATGTAGTACCTGCACTCCTTTGAAGATAGTCCTATGCCCGTGATAGCTGTTGACCTGGTCGTCGCACTAGTTGGCACTTTGCACTCTGGACTGGCTCACCCCAAGAATTCTCACTTTGGCTGCAACTATGGTATACCAGGGTCCTCTTCTTCTCAATCTCTCCGACCGGCAACAGTCTTCTGTGAGTCGAGTTTTGGGAGAGAGGGGTGGGGGTGAGCCAGAAGTGCACGGATTAACTGACCAGGCAGGTCAGTCGGCCAGGGCGGCTTAAAAACGAATGGGCCCGACACTAAGGTCGAGTCGAGGGAGATCACCTGGCTTCACCTTTCCAGACAGGTGAGGAGCATGATGCGCACGGATCCATTGGGGGTGCCATATCGGGACTTCAGGACAGGGCAATATATTGTTGCAAGGAGTGCAGAGGAGGCAGGATTTTGTACTAAATACTCAGAGAAATCTTGCTGCTCTGAGGGAGTTTATATATACAATAACCCTACCTATTCTGGCTTGCTAAAAATTAATTAGTTTAAATGATTAATTAGTAATGGGCTGGTGCGATGGGCATACATCTTAAAATTAACAAACCTTAATTGGTATTGAGAAATAAAAGATGCATTAATTCAGCAGTATTGAAATTTATATCAAAATTCAGTTTAGGAATTTAATCTCGACCCATGTATTTAAGGAAAGAACCAACATACGCCGGGGTTACACTAAGGCCCTCTGTTGTACGTATCTACGCTGTGACGTCACGAGCATGACGTACGCCACTGTCAACAAGTTTTCGTTTGGAATAGTCCTCCCTATATTTCGTTAAAGAAAACTGAATGTAGGAGAGAACGTTTAAGGGGTAGCTAGAGTATTAGTAGAAGAGAGTTAAAAATACGATTGAAAGAAGAAGAGTGAAGAAAATTCTTCACATCGTCTCTAAGTCCTATTGTTTCGTCCTTCTCTCTCCCTGGTGTTTCACTTAAATATATCCAATAATAATACATGTAATATTCACATTTTAGTATCGTATTTATGATGAAAAACAACAAATTATAATTTTATGCATTGTTTACATTCAAATCATTTGATCAACCCTGCCTAGTCCGTCGTCAACCTCAATTTTCGGATCAAATAACTCCCTTATTATTAATGCATGGTACCAAAGGAAATTTCATATCTACTAAAAGAAACTATTATTTTTTGATCTACCATTTTCCAATTAGCATATTAATTGCAATATTTCTTTATTTAAATGCTTCTCTCATATTTTATTTACTGTGAGTTGAATCGCATAACGCTAACCGAAGTTTTATTCACGTTGCCGATGCACGATATAGATTTTAGCTCTGTGGTGCTTGATTATAAAGACACTGATCTTGTGGTTGCTACACAATAAATAGTTTAAACATCTGAGGCTCCTTGATGGACAAGTAGCAGATGGTGGAGGTCAGAGTTTAACCATGGTCAAGTCTTGAATGAATAACAAAGAATGACTGGCTCTTTCTTTCATCTTCTCCCTCTAGGGGGGGGACAGCATTTACTTTACTCTGTAAAGCTGGCCTCCACTGTCTGTAGGTAAAAACCATTTCCCTTGTGTAACCTGGTTTAGAGAGATATACTTGTTACGTCCGCATATCCTCGGCAAGGTGGGATTGGGTAACGTCTATGGTTTCTGAGCATTCTTACCTATACTACTCACACTGCTAGTATCACACAATCACGCAGATTGCTCAGGCCGCTAACCGTGCTTTGCACAGATTTTAGCGAGGTGTCAGGGTTTCTCCTTGTTAGGTGCTGAGTACTTATGGGAAAACCCTGGGTCAAATACCAGACAGTTGGTTCTGACTTTCACCCTGCTACGGGTTGAGTCAAATCCTTATAAATAGCGTAAGGGTTTGTATTTAGTGTCAGGGGGCTGAATATCAACCACTGCCTTCAACGTCCTCTGCTCCAACTCCACAACCTGTTGCTCAGGCTAATGCGGGTGAAGAGATTCTGACATCTCCTAAAATGCATGATGGAGTCGTTCCAACATGAACAAAAAACTATGCAGGAATCGTTCAGGAAGCAGCAAAGGATTATGCAGGACAAGATCGACCGTCTCGGAACCACCAGGGGCACTTCTAAGAAGCCGCCCGATCTCCCTCATTGCTCTGAAACTAATCCCTGGAGATACGTGGAGCATATGCCCATGATGGATGGGAAACTGTTTGTTTCCGAGAAGTTAGGGGCCAGACAGATCAAAGACCTTGGGTTCTGGCCTAACTTCTCCTCTTATCCCGAGTGCTATGTGAGACTGCGGGACGAAAATGCGACCCGAGAAGAAACAGTCCCTAAAGAGGTCATCGTGTTTGAACACAATAAGGTGCAGGCCATCCTCCTGAAGACCCTGAAGGGAGCTGGATATATCAATTCCAAAGTCTCGGCACTGAGAAAGAAGCACCCCACCTTTCTTGCACCTTCCTCCATCTCATTTCCCAGATAAGGAAATATATTCAAGATAGAAGGCACATACACAAACCCACAGCTAATAGTAATTTCAAGACTATTCTCTACGATACTTCCATCAGCACGACATGGCCTGATCCCAAAATACGGATTTTGATTAAAGTGAAAAATTTAGTTTTGGGTGAGAGGGCCATGTCGTCCTGATGGAACCCACCCTTTTGCTGATCCCTCCCAAAATTACTTTATCTGTGGCCATTTCCGCTTAACGGCAAGAATAGGAATGGCGTTGCTGTAGTAGTAGGGAAGGAGATCCACTGGGTACCTAGAACGGCACCCCTTTTTTTTTTGCCACTCTTCCCCCTTACATTGAAGCGTTAAATCTATTCGGGGTGAAAATTGCCATGTGTCGTATCTAGAATACGTTCCCTGATATTATACGATGTCCTTTATTGGATACTCGTGCCAGGAGTTGGAATCCTGGAGACCTTTGGTTTAATTCTCTGGGAGTATCACTAGCAAATATACCTTAGAAGGCTACCTATAGGACCCCTTCCATCAGGACGACATGGCCCTCTCACCCAAAAATAGATTTTTCACTTTCATCAAAATCCATTTTGTAGTTCCGGCTAGCTTTTAACTATTGTATTATATTGTTAAAATTATGACATTACATTATATTTGGAAATTTATGACATAATAGATGTTTTTATCTTGAAAATAAGCACACAAGTTCAATAGCATAAAACATTGCTGTTTGCTCCCAAAGCAGAAATTCAAGGTATTTGTTTTTGTGTGAATATCTTTGCCAGCTAAAATTATTTGAATTGCAATAATGTTTTACTTGGATATACACAATTTATTCAGCTTTTCTAACAGAAAATGCTTCATTAGCTTAGCTTTATTTGTATTTGAGCTTGGAATAAAAATGTCAATGTTTTAGTGAAATAAATATTTTAAGGCTAACCTCAACTTGCTGTATTGTATTATTATAATTCTGTTAGGCCTATTTTTAATGTACCATTCAAATGAACACTCCTTCCATATTAAAAGAATCAAACCAGAGTATTCTGTGATTAAAAATAAAAGCACTACAGTGATCAAAAATTTTTTTCTATTTCCAGTGATCGCTGTTTTTGCACCGGGAAATTCTTTTATTTTACAATATTTTTTTTTTATTAATTTATTTAAGATTTTCAGAATCAAATTGTGAAAAATTGAAACCATATTCATACAAAATCTATTAAGGAAAAAAAATTATATACTCAAACCTCTTATTCTTGTCTGTATACTTTTTTTGTGAATCATTCTGCATACTGCGTGGCCTTTTTTTCTGCCACATAAATCAACATTTCTCATATATATATATATACAAGTTTGATTACAATTTTGATTATACTGTCATAAACTATAACCGTCTAAAAATAAAACAAACACAGAATGAGAGCTATAGCCTAAATATTAAGGTTGATACAGCTATTTGTATTTTATTACCTACTCTAGGGAGGTATTGCGATCAAGTCGATTTATTTATTTGTCTGTGTGTCTGTGGACATTTGCCCGTGGACAGGATTATGTTAAATCTACTTGACGGATTTTGATAAAATTTTCACTTGATATAGACCTTAGTATATGGACGACCCCATTAAATTTTGGAGCTGATCCGGATTTGCATTTTTTGTGTGTGGATAGGAGTACGTCAAATCTATGCGACGCATTTTGATGAAATTTTCATTGAAGATAGACCTTAGGACATGGATGACCCCATGAAATTTTAGACCTGATCTAGATTCGGATTCCAGATCTGTATTTGCCTTTTTTTTGTGTCAGTGGACAAGATTACATTAAAACTACTCAACAGATTTTAACGAAATTATCACCACAGATAGAGCAAAATGGTCATGAACAACTCCATTAAATTATGGAGCTGATCTGGATATGAATTTTGTATTCGGATTGGCATTTCTCGCCATTTTATAGATAACATCAAAACTACTTAACAGATTTTGACAAAATTTTACCCACAGATAAATCTTACGTCATGGACGACCCCATTAAATTTTGGAGATAATCCGGATCTGGATTCTAGTTTATTTATTTATTTATGTGTCTGTGGACAGGCTTACGTCAAAACTACACGGCAGATTTTGACGAAATTGTGGACAAATAGATGTTAGGTCGTGGACGACCCCGGTAAATTTTGGAGATGATCCAGATCCATATTCTAGATCCAGATTTGCATTTTTGTCATTTTAAAGATAACGTTAAAACTACTCAATGGATTTTGACAAAATTTTACCTACATATAGATATTAGGTCATTGATGACCCCATTAAATTTTGGAGATGATCCAGATCTGGATCCGGATTTTAGTTTATTTATTTATTCATTTGTCTGTATATCTGTGGACTGGATTACATCTAAACTATTCGATGGATTTTGACAAAATTGAATATCACTACAGATAGATCTTAGGTCATGGATAACCCTATTGAATTTTGGAGATGATCCGGTTCTGGATTTGCATTTTTCGCCATGTTAAAGGTGACGTCAAAACTTCAAAATGGATTTTGACGAAATTTTCACCTCATAGATTTTAGATTATGGATGTCCATTTTGGAGATGATCTGGATTTACACTGTTCACTATTTCAAAGATAACATTGAAACGTATTGATGGATTCCGACAAAATCTTTACCACAGATAGATCTTCGGCATGGACGACAATTTTGGTGGAGTTCAGAAATCTCTGATTTTCCCCCCCCCCCCTTTTTTTTTTCTTTTTTTTATGATAGATGTCGAGACAGTCCAGGGCCTAAGATCTTTGTGTCAATATAGCTCATTTCCAGTTATTGCTCTATCACTACCCATCCATCCAGGTTAATTTACCAATCAGCAAGGTGAGTTCCAGGTAAGACTCCTTAAAATACTCCACTTTTTTACAAAGATAATTATTTCAATATTTTACCAGAACTGACATAATCTCACTCTGGCCTCCCGGCCTATTGAGTATGTGCATCAAAATTTTTGATATCTTGACTCAAGATTCTGAAGGCTTCAGTGTTACAAGTAGAATGACCTGCAATTCACTGGAATCTGACATATTTTACAGTTGAAAATTTAGGTTATTGTGGAGAATGGGGCAGATGATTGAGGTTGTTTAAATTTTTTATTTTAAAGTTGAGAAGCTCTCTCTTCAGAATATTATCAATGAGTGTTCCAAGTAAGTATTTGAGTAATTATAATATATGAGTAATCAAGAAAATTGTCTATAGTATTAGAAATCTGTTTATTTTTTTATTGTTGAATAGGCAGATACTTGAAGTGTATCCCCAAATTCATTAAGGTGCTCAACTCACAATCTCTGGCTTGGTATTCTGGAAATTCAGATTATTACATCTTTGGCTAGGAAAATATATTTCATGTGATAAATAGATTTTTTCAATGAAAATATTTTATTTCATTATTAAAAAGTCCTCTTTATATATATTACGTAAGCACGTCCAGTCATATACGCAACTGTATTCTGGCTTGGCTACTTATTCACTTTTCTTCAAAAATTCTAGGAAAAACTATTTACAGTATTTTAGCATCCCGTTAGCGGTAATTCCACCATTTCTATAATTTCTTGAAGGATAGATTATTGACTTTTTAAATTATCTATGATATTTGTAAATAAACGTGTGATACCCATCTCTCTAATAGTTGTTCTTCGTATTTCTTGGGCTCATTTATTATAATCGTTATGTTATGATTATGTTGAAAGATCCATTAAAGTGTCAAATGATAACAAAATATTATATGCCAAAAGCATAAAATTTTCCCAGAAAAATACACATGAGAATATTTTATGCCAGTCACATCTTAGTCATATGTGCATAATTGGAACATACTGTATAGCGTATATATTTGTGTGTGGGGAAGCTTATACTGTATTTGGATTTACTAACCATTGGTTAGTAAATAACCATCAAATATGGTAATTATGTGCTTATGATCAAGTGGTGAGGAAAATTACTACTAAAAGTCCATATTTATTTATATTAAAGTCTATTCAATCAATCTCTACAAAAAACTTTGAAGCTGATTTCACAAAATATGAAATTTTCATAGAAAAATTGTTACTACTGTACTGTTTTTAATCATTATCATCATCTACACCTATTGGCACAAAGGGCCTGGGTCATATTTCGCCAGTCGTCTCTATCGTGAGCTTATCTGTCAATACCTCTCTATTCATCATCTCCTATGTCACACTTCATGGTCCTAAGCCATGTAATCCTGGGTCTTCCAACTCTTCTAGTGCCATGTGGGGAGTGTGAAGAGCATTCTCAACCATCTCTATCTACCTCTTAACATGATCTCACCCACACATGGCATACAAGTAATCTCTTTTATAGTTTCATTTCTAATCCTGTCCTGCTACTTAACTCCCAATGTTCTTCGGGGGCTTTATTCTCGAATCTGCAAAATCTGTTGGATATTTTTTCACATTCATACCATGACTTATGTCCATACATTAACACCAATCTCACTAAACTGATATATAGCCTCATTTTTATGTAAGTTCAAGCAATTTGATTTCCAAATTTAATTTAACCTAGCCATTATCTGATTTGCTTTTTTCAATCTTTTATTAAACTCCAATGCTAAAGACCCTGTATTAGAAATCATACTTCCTAGATATTTAAATGATACTACCTCATAAATTCTTTCTCCTTCCAATTATATCTCATATTTCATTGCATATTCCGTTCTCATCATCTCTGTCATTCTTCTATTTATCTTGAGCCCAACCTCATGTGATATTTCTTGCATTCTGGTAAGCAAGCATTGCAAATCCTGTGGTGTTCTGCTAATCAGAACAGCGTCATCAGCATATTCAGCTAATTTCCTATTACCAATCCAGGCCAATCCTTCACCACCGTCCCCAACTGTTCTATGCATTACAAAACCCATGAGGAGGATACACAACATAGGTGGCAATATATTCCCTTGGAGTACTTATTTGTCCACTGGAAATTCATTTGATAGGACTCCATTAACTTAAATTTGCACTTGGAATGCTCATGAATAGACAATGAAATTTATATATTTAAGAGGAGCTCCATAATAACGCAGTATTCTCCACAAAATTGGCTGGTGCACACTATCAAAGGCCTTTTCATAGTCCACAAATGCCATCAAAAGTAGACTTCTATAATTTACACATTGCTGTACATGTTTTAAAATTAGAATTTGGTCAGTACAACTTCTACATTTTCTAAATTCTGCTTGTTCATCTCTCAGCTTTTCTTCAATCTTTCTCTTTAGAATAAGCATACAATTCTATATATTTTCATAACTGATGTAAGTGTTATGCCCCTTTAATTATTACAATCAATCATATATCCTTTTTATGTCATTTTCACCGACACTCCTAGCTCCCATTCATGAGGTTTTGCCTCTTCACACCACATTCTACAAAATAATCTTGTAAGTATTCTGGGGAGTTACTTAATTTTTTGGCCAATATCATCTCAGCAATTATTTCATCATATCCAGGGGCTTTTCATGTCTTGAGTTTTTTAATGATACCTTCAACTTTAAACACACCGAGGTCATTCATGGGCACATCAAGGTCTTCCTCAACTTATTGCCTCCATATCTTCTATTCATGACCTCACTAAAGTGTTCCATCTAATGTTGCCTTTCTTCATTTTCTATTGTTATAACGGATCCACCTCTCTTTTTGATGGGTGTATGCCTCGAACATATCATTAGTAATTCTATGAACAATGCTTGTGCCATAGCCACTCCCTGAATTCATAGCTTTGTCAGCCTCATCTGCTTTTGTGTCTAAATATTCACTCCAGTCATTCATGACTTGTCTTTTGTCCTCAATATCAATACTGAAATACTTAGCATGCTTTACCTTGTAATTTTCATTACTTCCTCAGAAACTTTCAGCTATCAATATCTGTCTTTGCCTCCTTTTTATAGTATCCCAAGTATGATTTGATGTCCATGGCTTTCTCCTTGTAACTGCATCCCAAAACTTCACTACCAACTAACTGATTAATGTTCTTAATATCACACCATTCTTCGTTAATTGTCTGCTCTTCGTTTCTTAAAGTTTCTAAGACTGCAAATAGATTCATCCATTCAATTGCAAAAGGTTTCTCTCTGCTCCTCTTCTAGAAGCTTATTTGTATCAAACCTAGGTATTCTGTCTGCTGGGTGCTTTCAGTTTTAATTTTAATCTGGCAATGAGGAGCTGGTGATCTTTACTAATATCTGCACCTCAATAGCTTCTTACATATCTCAGAGTCCTCCTTCTCTCTTTATTAATTATGTGATCTATTTGACTTTTGTAATTGCCACATGGTGAAGTCCATGTTTATTTGTGGATGCTCTTGTGCTGAAAAAGAGTACCGCCAATAACCAGATTGTTTACTGAACAAAAACATGAAATGGTCTCCATTTTCATTTTTGACTTCGCCAAGACCCTCAACACTCATATCATTCTCTATGCCTTGATTCATCCTTCCAACTTTAGCATTGAGATCACCAATCACAATTTTCATATCTCCCTGTGGGATCTCATCTATTGTACTCTGCAATAGATGAGGAATCATTTGTTGATGCATAGCAAACTATAACAGTCATATTGTACTGTTTTGTTTTAAACTGTACAAGTAACAATCCACTATTTATAGCTTTCCAGTCTGTTAATGCTATTTTTGCTCTTGGTGGTATCATCATTCCTACCCCTTCTCTTCCAACTCCATCTGTTCCTCCTAAATATATATATATATATATATATATATATATATATATATATATGTGTGTGTGTGTGTGTGGATTCATATATATATATATATACAGTATATATATATATATATATATATATATATATATATATATATATGTACAGTATATATATACATATATATAATTTATATATATATATATATATATATATATATATGTATATATATGTATTTTATGTATTTATATATGTATGCTTATGATTTTATGTGTGTGTGTATATATATATATATATATATATATATACATATATATATATATATATATATATATACATATATATATATATATATATATATATATACTACCTTGATCTAAGATTTCCTTACAAATCCCCTTACAACGTTTCTCAATTAGGGCCAATATATCCAATCTATATATCATAAATTCATTCTCCACTTGCTGTAACTTCCCAATCTGATTCATGGTTCTAACATTCCAATTACGAATTTTAAATTTTTCCTTAGTATTTATAAACCAGGAGATTCTTGGGACCCCACTATGCTCACGAAAGGGGTCCCCTCTGTCTTTTTCTCTTTCCATAGACTGACTAAATCCATGGAGAATTCATTGGCTAGATTCATCAAAGGATAGACAGTTCCTTGTGGTGCACAATGCCTATCTAACTAACGTGAGTGACCCCTGCCAGACCATACTAATTCCAATAAGATTATCCGCTAGACTTCAGGAGTAGAAGCCGAAAATACTCTTGTCTATTGCCTTAAACCCAATTCGTCATCCTGGTCCCAGTGATTTCATTGAGATTTAGGGGGGCATTTCCTCCACACCCAAAGTTATTATTCCATCAAGTTGCTTATCTGCTTATATAACCGTTGGCAAACATGGATTGCTAAGATATACCACCTAGTACTGATTTTTGTCATTCAAAGATTAAAATGAGCTAGGAAATTTTATTGTACATTTGCTTTTTTTAAAAAGAAGTAAAAAAACTTGCATAGAAAAAATAGTCAACTTTAAAAGTGACTTGTATGCATTAATAAAATAATAAATTTAGAAAATAAAAATGCTAAGAAAATTTCTGTTGTACAACTTTTACCCTATAAAATTCTCTTTTAAATGGTTTGAAATGAAACCTGATTGGTAAAAAAACAAAGCAATAGGAGTTTGAAGTAACCACATATTAACATTATTCCCTTAACTGAATAAATAAAGTAATCAGAAAATTGTTTTTATTAGACTAATAGATAATATTGCTGAATTATAACAACATATATAAGTTTCATGTTATCTCTGATTATTTGTTATTACTGAGAATATGTGGGAATTTAGATGAAGGTAACAAACAAATACATCAATAATATATATCTTTATTGTAGGATTTTGAAATCTGTAATATTTCCTTTGATTTTGATATTGCATAGTCAATTTTGAAGTCAATGTTATAGTGACCAAAAGTCACTAAACTTTCAAAACTTTTGCATTCCAATTTTAATGGCAGCACTTCTCTTACAGACTGGAGACATTGGCTGGGCATGTGTCAGAAATCATGCTTCCTAACAATAGACTGACATCCATTCCCTCTTGGTTTGGTAAGTTCCAGAGACTCCAGTTTCTTGATGTTCAGGGAAATCAGCTCTCTGATCTTCCAACAAATTTGGCAGAATTACTGCATTTGCGAGAAATCAATATCAGTGCAAACAGGTAAGTCACTGTTCAGTAAACTTGAAATGATCTACAAAGAAAATATATCTTGAATGTTGGACATTTATTAATGTTTTTCCTCTGGAATTATTTTATTTTTTAATATAATTCAGGATTGTCATTTTATGATTTGACTGAAACCTTTTCTTTTATTTTAAGTCCTTAAATTTTAAGTAAAGTTTTAAAGTTAATGAATTGGAATGCCAGAAATGTTAGTTAAAAAGAGAGTTCTTTCACACAAACCCTTTACTTGTATATAGTCTTTCATGCATCTTTACTACTCTCCAATCACTCCAAACGTGGAAAGAGAAGAAGATTAATTGCACTTTTGCAAAATTGTGATTAGGTAAGTTTCTTTAGGTAATGATCACTCTTACATAAATGTATTCTGACTGTTTTGCAGCTTCCAGTTTGTCCCGGTGCAAAATCTAAACTTTACGCTCTTTCAGGTACATTATTAGTACAGCGAAGCTGAAAACTAGCCGAAGCTAAAAGTTTAACAATATTTAACTACCCACTGTTAGGTAGGGGTAAGCAGTGGGTATCTTTACCCCTGCTCCCACCAGCACTTGTGACTAACCGTCACTTTTTAATTTGACTCGCGAGTGTGCATACGTGTCTCACTCTCCCGTTAACCCTATAAAACTGGCTAAAGCTAAACATTCCATTTTTTTTCTTTTGCAGGTGTGCTTGCCTTTGAGAATCATTGCCATGCGGGTTTGTCTGGGCT
Source organism: Palaemon carinicauda (assembly GCF_036898095.1). Lineage (NCBI taxonomy): Eukaryota > Metazoa > Arthropoda > Malacostraca > Decapoda > Palaemonidae > Palaemon > Palaemon carinicauda. Next base: position 131,607,479 of record NC_090725.1, on the reverse strand, counting down.
TGGAAGGGTGCCGTTGTGGCACCTTCATGTCCACTGAGGAGATGGATCCTTATGGTCTCTGCCCTTCGTTCCGGGATCACTCTTGCACACTGGCGTCTTCTCGTGATGTATGTAGGGAGTGGTCGCCCTCCCAGTGGTCGAGATTTGGCAGACAGAAGAAGTAGGTTAAAAGAGACTCTTGCTCTTTGAGGTCAGCCTCAAAACGGAAGAAAGATATTCGTCTTTCTCCTCCGGCTTAATCTCCCCACCCTGACTTTGCCTGACTGGCTTCCTCCGGGGAAAGGTCGAGTGCGAGTGGCGCCCCTGTATGTCCGGGACAACTTCGTGTGAGTTCTCCTCCTGTTGCTCCCCTAGCGGGGCAGTGGTGGAACACTTTGCAGGGAAGTCTCTCTCTGATGACGCTGTTCGTCTGTTGTGGCCCTCCTTGGGGTTGACGTGTCCTCCGTCAAAGGAGAGATTACAGGAGGTCCTTCATTTTGGTGGGCTTCTGCACTCGAGCACTGAGACCTCGTCTTCTACTCTCCCCAACGTCTCCCTTGCTCCGGCGAGAGTACAGGAACAGATGAGGACAAGCACTCCTTGGAGTGGTTTGTCACTAGACCTATCGGTCTCAGAAACGGGTTTTGTATTTGTACCAAAGGTTGTGGAATGAGTTGAGTTGATCCTCTAGCCAGGTTTGCCCGAAGAGAGGAGATACAAACTGCTCAACTGGGAGGTTCACCTCCAGGTGTTGATCAGTCCGACCTTCCGAGTAAGTGCGACTCAAAACTCCCTTCTGAATGGCAGCTCCCTCGTCCGCGAGGCGATGCACCTTTAGAAGGAAGAGGTGTTGATCGATCTTCTCGTTTGCGAGAGCATAGATCTTCCCCTGAGTGGTCCCCAACATGGGGGTACTGCCGAAAGGCTATGGATTCGTCCATGCCACGCTCCAGTATATCGGAGCACAGCTTTTCAGAGCTGGACAACAAGTATGGTAGGTTTCCATATGCCCCCCTCCTCACCATCTTCAATCACAGCGAAGCGCTCAGCACTACGAGGAAGACGTTGCACCTATTTCATTTAGGAGATCAGGTGAACAGGAGAGACCCCTCTTGAGACACTCTCGGAGAGGATTGTGTTTTGGCACCGAAGGCGGAGAGGCTCCACGCATCATCGCATGCCTTCCCTCACAGCGAGGAGGTTAGGAGAGCTTATTCGCTGGAAGTGAGAAAGCACAAAACTTTATAAGAGTGAAGCGCCTAAGCACGTTAGTGAGACATCGCCTGCTGCTTTCCCCTATCCTATGGTTGAGGAGCAGGTTGAGGTAAGCGAGCAAGCTAGCTCGTTTCGCTACCCACATCCTCCCGACTGGCCACCTCGCGATAGCTCACGTGAGAAGGTTGAGGGATTCCACCCCCCCCCTTCTCGTAGTAAACAACCAGCGTGACCCAAATGATCATTAGGACAGCAGGAAAGGGAGAAACCATCGGGGAACTTGTTTGCCAAAGACGGTCTCTAGTGTCAGGACTTGATTATGGCGCTTAAACTACGATGGGGGTCCCAAACACTGATCCACCTACGAGGACGGCGAAGGTTCTCGTCATCTCGTTGGATCCCGCTGCAGGGGTCGGCAGTCTTTTGGATCCTGTCTCCCAGAAAGCCACAAAGTATGAGGATTACCTCAAGGCTAAGGTTCCTACGACCCTGGATCCGAACTGGGAGAGGGTGGGAGTGACTCAATTCACAACTGCGATGACAGTTAGGGAACTAATGACTGCTTCCCCTCTAAGGGCGAAGTAAGCCTTTTCATACAGTTGATGGCCTGGAAGAACCTTCAGCATGAGCAAAGGATACCTCTCTCTGGATAGCTTAAGAGGGTTTAAAACCAGCGAAAACACCCAGAGGAAACGAGTCCTTCCTCTTGGATGAATTTGAGATTCTTCATAGGGAGAGAAAATATGCAAAGACTTTACCCAAGAACTGGCATTCTATGTATGAACATCAGCCTCAAGGGGAAGTCTTCCGTCTTTACTGCTACAACTAGACCTGGGTTTAGCAGTCTTCCCCTGAGAGCCCATTCAGCTTCTAAGGGAAACCTAGTTGACTACCCTCATCCTCCCCAAGCTACTATGGATGTTACCTCGGGAGAGGAAGAACCTTTTGACGACGGTTCAGAACATTCTGATGGAGCGCTCCTAGTATCCGCTAGCCCAAAGATCACCCCTTTGGAACAAAAAGATGCCGACCAAATCTTTGTGAAAATTCTGGCATGCATCAGGAAGGTGAAGAACCTGATGACTTTTTAACTGAGGGAAAGGACACGGTCCTAAATCAGTTTTCAGGCGCGCCAAGACCCACCAGACCCAAGGTAGTGCTACAGTGGGGAAGTGAGCATATGCCCAAATAGCAGGTACATCTCGCTCTCTTCGGTCAGTGGACTCCTCCAGGTTATTTCCTCCGCCTTATGTAAGGCAGAGAAAGTACTTTGAGGTGGTGGGAGACAACCCTTCCCCTCTTCCACTGCATCCAGCAAAAGTATCCTTGGCACAGTCTTCCTTGTAGAGAATGACAACGCTGCCAGTCCAATTCTCTGAGGTGGATGCAACCAATATGGAACGGGTTGTAAAATGTCCCTTGCAGTCCACTTCATGGCTGGACTATTGGTTGGGCACGGTCGATTATCTTGTTAAGAAAGAGGACTTCTCCCCTCCTAAGAGGAGGCAGACTTAGTTGGCTTCCCTTCTCTTGAGTGCGAGGACCCTTGAAATTTTAACAGAGAATGTGGTTAACGAACAGATTAACTGGGTCTTGAGGCGACGAGATGCAGTCGTCTCAAGATTTCAGAAATAGGGGCCAAAGAGAGAGACAATGAAGCTGCGTAACGCCCCAATGGATGGATCCCCCCTGTTTAATTGGGGTAACATTGAGGGCGTAGCAGACCGGTGGAGAAGGGTTGTCTCCTCTCGCTCCTACCAGCCAGCACTTCTAATGCAAGATTATTCATTTCCATAAAAGAAAGCCTACCTGACACTAAGGAAAGGTGCACGGCAAACTACTGAGGTCTGCACAACTGCATATGCTCGCTTATAACCACTACTTGTATTACTACTACCACTACTATTAATGTATAGTCAAGCCTCATTATTCACGATAGGTTACAGACACAGTCGTGATAAGTGAATTTTCGCGAATAAATGCTACACTAGGGTGGGCTAACTCCTAACCTTAAAAGCCACTGCTCCTTGCCACAAGCGGGTGCCCGAGCTGATGATTAACACAGTAAATCCTTCTTAATATTGTTTTTATTTAGTTTATAATCATATGTACAGTACATGTACACACATGTAAAATTGACAACTCACCACACACGTAGGCTACAGGTATGTATGTAACATTTATAGTAATCAAAAAGCATAAACACATACTGTACAATACTTTAAGTAAGTTAATAAAAAACCATATATTTTTGTGTAGAAATACTATTTAGTATTTTAAAATTTAAGTTTACACTTATTTACTGTACAATAAATACAATAGTTGTTTAAGTGTAAGGTAAGTGTCAAGAGCACTAACCACAGTTACAAATTTCTTGATACTGTATACTGTACGGTAAGTCGTCGCTTGCACAGTACTGTTATTGTTGGTACCTCCGATGGGTTACTGTTGGTACATCTGGTGGCTGTACGTACACATCTGCGTATGTATTTGATGGTAATGTTCTGTAGTAAATCTGTGGAAAAAATAATGATTAGTTACAATACTGTACAGTCCTATACAGTACACAATACAGTAAAAAAGCTTTCCTACTCTGTATAAAAATGTTACACTTTGATAATTTATAAAACCATCTCAAAATAATATGAAATTAATTTCACAGTAGCAAAAGCTAAACACTCTCTCTCTCTCTCTCTCTCTCTCTCTCTCTCTCTCTCTCTCTCTCTCTCTCTCTCTCTCTCTCTCTCTCTCTCGTTAACTAATACAGGTAAGTTAAAATAATTGACTGAAGTGCATTACAATTTAAGATTATAATGCTAAATACTATATATATACTCTACAGAACAGTAAAAGTATTTTATAAACTCACCAAAGTTCTGCGCAGAAACATTGAAGCATGGTGCAACTCTATGCGTCATGTCTTGCCCAATTCTGATATTTTTCAGTACACTAACCTATGTTTACAGTATTTACATCTGTGGAAAAGTATAAACTAAATTACAACATATAAACTTGAAGTGAAATGTAAAAAAAAAACCTAACATAAAAAACTACATGAAAGTATACGGCACAGTAAATTTAATACAAAGACTACTGTACTGTAATGCATACTCTCACCATGTTTGTACGAAGTTCTGCGCAGGAATATCGAAACATGGCGCAACTCGCGTCGTCTAGTTGTAAACAGCGTACGTACAAGTATATACAGTATTTACATTACAGTATAGTACTTATAGTAGCTGTGGAAAAATAAATAGTAATCATCAGTAATTGGGTTACAGGAGGCTTTTTATTAAATGTACACCATCAAAAAATACAAAAGTACGTTACGGTATAGAGTTGTTCCATACTTCACCTACTGTACCGTACTTTTATAAAGAAATATGATTGCAGTATGTAAAGAGAAGTGCATGTATGTACAGTATCTATTACAGTAACTACGTACATTACTTTTAACAGTACAGTATTGTACAGTACCGAAAAATATTCAGCCAAAAAGCCACTGGGTGAGGTGGATTCAATATGCTGTGCCGTTAATGAATGATATGAACAATGAAGGGACTAACTGCACGGCATGACTCATCTATGTGGACGAGTCATCATTGCTGTAATGATAGATTATAAATTGATTAGTGTACAGTACACAGTAATAAAAAATAAAATTCAAATTCAATACCTTAATTTTAATTTCTAAGTTAATTAATACTTAAAGGAAATGTACTGTGCAGTACTTAAATGAAAATGTATCTTGTATGAAATTTACTGTAAATGAAAAAAATAAAATCTTATACAGTCCAGTATGGATGAAATGTTAATTGAAAAGTTTATTTGTAAAAAAAAATATCTTTCCATTCAAGGGGAGGAGGGTCGTCTACACCCTCATCATCAATTGTTGACTCTGGAGGAGGGATTGCCGGAGGTGGGGTTTCCAGAGGAGGGGTGTCAGGGGCAGTAGATTCCGTTGTTGGAGGTGGTGTTGATGGTTGACGTTCAGGATCGGGGTTTGGTGTAGACGGTTTTGGGTGACGAAGGAAAAAATATAGTGATGGGAAGATGCTTTGCCGACCTTTTCTTGTCGTCCAACATGCTCTTGTAGCCGGCAAAACCCTCATCCATCGCACGCATGAACTTCAAGAGAGCGCACCAATGAATGGTCCATATTGTACGCCCTCGGTTTAAAGTCCTGCAATATTCTTGACATCTCCGCCAACTTTTTGAGGGTGATGCCTTCTTACTCCTTATCTGCTTTACCGGGCCTCTCCTCCTCCACTTCCTTACTCGCTGACCGGACTAGGTCTGCAAGGTCCTCCTCAGACAACTCCTGGTTATGGCCTTCCAACAACCCCAAAATGTCATCTTCAGAAACTTCCTTGAAGTCTTCGTCAGGAGTGAACCCGCCGAAGTCCTTAATGCACCCTGGCCACAGACATTTCAAGGAGGCATTGACAGTCTCTGGTTTAACCTCCTGGAAGGACTCCTGGACAACAGACAGACAGTCTGCTATCGTGAACCTCTTCCAGTACTCCATCACGTTGAGGTCAGGGTCGTTGTCAGAGATATTTTGGAGTCGCGCCATAACACTCTAGCTGTAGTGGGCCTTGAAGTTCTTGATTACACCCTGGTCCTTAGGGAAGTGGTGTTTGGAGGAAAGAACACAGTTCCAACATTAGGCTACGTCTCACCAATGTTGGATGGATGTCCAGGAGCGTTGTCGAGGGTGAGGAGAACCTTGAACTCCAGGCCCTTCTTATCAAGGTAGTCCTTGACCTCTGGCAAGAAGCAGTATTGGAACCAGGTTCAGAAGAGTTCCAGGGTCGTTCAAGCCTTCTTATTGTGCATCTAATACACAGGCAGCAAAGTTAGGTGGAGACGTTAAAGTGCACAGGGCCTTGCTGACTTGTAAATGAAGTCAGGCTTGATAAGGTGGCCGGCGGCGTTACCGCACGACGACAATGTACACCTGGGGAAGACAGAAAGGGCCACATTAGAATTACAGTTCAATAAACTAAGTACAGTAACTTAAACTCATGAAGTACAAATACTTGTAAAAATTAATTTTTCACAACTCATTTAAATTTACGTCAAAAATTAATTTTTCACAACTCATTTAAATTTACGTATGCAAACACAGAATATAGGACAGTAGAAAATGAGAAAAATCAACACCATTTTTCTACCTGTCCTTTGCTGCCTTAAACCCGGGTGCACGGCGTTCCTCCTTAGCTTTGGACGTCCTTTGAAGCACCTTCTTCCAAAACAAGCCTGTGAAAAATAAAAATAAAAATATTTACATTAAAATACAGCACTGTATTAGTACTGCCTGTTATTCTACGTTAGGGAAATTATTTAAACAAGATTTGAACATGCATGCACACTAAAAATGCAAAATTTTTTATAATAAATCAAACAATGTACTGAAAGTTACCCAAAAATCATTCAAAATGGCAAAATTAGATAGAAGAGTAGTGTACATAAAAGTGTACAGTACTGAACGCATCTACAGTATGGTGGACACTTGTCTCTACGTTAGGGAAATTATTTAAACAAGATTTGAACATCCAAGCACACTCAAAATGTAAAGACTACTGTAATAATAAATCAAAGACTGTACTGTACAGTACTGTACTATACTGTACACAGTACTGTACTTTCAAAATGTGTAATTGTAAATAACACCGTACCGAACGCATCAATGGCAGCCACGGGTCTCTATATTAAGGTAATTAAACAAGATTTGAACATTCACACACTTAAAATGCAAAGATTTTAATAATAAATCAAACACTGTACCATTCAGTAACTGAAAGCACCATAAAAACATTCAAAATGGACTAATCAGATCGTACATTAAAGTGTACCGAACGAACCTACGGTAGACACGTGTCTCTATGTTACGGAAATTAAACAAGATTTCAACATTCAGGCACACTCAAAATGCAAAGATTTTAGTAATAAATCAAACACTTTACCATTAGTAACTGAAAGCCCCAAAATGACATTTAAAATTACAATATTATATCGTACGTAAAACCTTATTGAACGCACCTATGCCAGACACGCGTCTCTACGTTGAGGAAATTAAAAGAGATTTGGAAATTCATGCACACTCAAAATGCAAAGATTTTAATTATACACTATAAATCAAGCACTGTACTGTACAGTTCAGTAACTGAAAGCACCATAAAAACATTCAAAATGGACAAATTAGATCGTACGTAAGACCTTAATGAACGCACCAATACCAGACACACGTATGTACGTCAGGGAATTTAAACAAGATTTGAAAATTCATGCACACTCAAAAGCCAAAGATTTAATAATAAATTAAACTCTGTACAGTACTGTACCGTTCAGTAAGTGAAAGCACCAAAAAAAGAAAAACTTAAAAATGGCCAAATCAGATCGTACGTAAAACTACAAAAATGGCTAAATCAGATCGTACGTAAAACTGTACTAAATGCATCTATGGCAGTCACATGGGTAAATGGTCACGTGTCTACGTTAGGGGAAATTAAAACAAGATTTGAACAATCACACACTCAAAATACAGTTTTAAACATTAAACTTAACCGCTGGTTATATAACAATGGCATTAGTCCCTGACGTCCGTCAGAAATTCAAAAAACTCGCGACAATTGCAGATAGAGTTGCCAGGTGTACACTAGCGCCACCACGGGAGCTAGGCCGAACCATTCCATCCATCACCAGATTTTCTCCTGCCGCCATTTTGGCAACATCGTTGGGAATTCACTCGCTAACTACCTTGGATTTGACAGTGATCTTGGTGATGTACATTGTTTTTTGGTTATTGGCTTTCGCATTATTGGACTCGCTTTCGGATTCTCTTGAATACTTATTGGATTTGGATTATTTTTTACCCTTGCTTGGTTTTTATCTCTCTGTACAGCTTTTCAATATGCCCGACCCTTCTCCTTCACATAGGAAGTGTGTGAAAGGGTGTAAGACTCGGCTTCCAAAAGCCTCTGTTGATCCCCATTCAATTTGTTTTAAATGTAGAGGTAAAATTTGTGAATTTAGGGATCGATGTCAAGAATGTGTTTCATTGTCCGAGAGTGAGTGGCTAGCTTTTGAACGCTACTCTCGCAAATTAGAGAGAGATAAAGTTAGGCGTAGCTCTTCTCGATCTAGAGATTTATCTACTTCTAATAGCATTGAACCTAATCCTTCCCCTGTAGTGGCCGGCGTCAATGACCTTAGATGTCAGGATGCCTGAAAACTTTAAATCAATCAATCAATCCCCTGTAGTGGTAGATCCAGACCCTAATACTGTTTCATCTGAACCTGCGCTGAAAGATATGTTGAGAGCGATTCAAGCTCTTGGCGTAAGGGTAGAATCGCTCGCGGCGGACAGAAACCAACTCATGTCCGACGTTAACCAACTTAAAAGTGTTAGTGTTAAAAGTGCTATTAATGTGTTCAGTGATGTGGAGGGTGCGTCTGCGCGAACCTGTCGTTCACCTAGGCTTAGACCTCTTTCAAGCTCCCGAACCCATGGGAGAAGTAATGTCGATCGGCGAAAGGGAACGAGAGGCGTCATCACTCGCGCAGACGTCCCCTTGAGCGTACCTGTTGTCGCATCGCAGGTCGCTCACCCTCACCATGGGAAAGGTGAGGTTAGTTTTTATCTTCATCTTCGTATGACGCTACGCATGGCAAGGTCTGGCGTCATGCCTCCAGACCTCTTAAGAGGAAAGCGGATATGGTGGCTCAGCGGCGTGATTCGTCACCGCAAGCACCTGGCTGTAGCCATTGGGATTCTCCAGAGCGTTTTTATTCGTCTGTTGAAGGATCTCCTTCGAAACATCCTGACAGGATGTCAGAGGTTGACAAGGGTTTACTTCAGACTGATTCGGAGCTTGTTCCTGAGTCTGGTGTTACGGTACATGCACCGCCGCTTCCGCCAGACTAAGTTCCGTCTCCTGATAATGTGGAGCGTTATGTAAGTGATGAGGAAGGCGAGTTCGCGATAGAAGTTTCTACACCTGTGTCACCTAATGTTGATCCTAATTGGACTATGCTGCTAGACATGAAGCAGCAGCTCTCATCTTTTATGCAGTCTTATCAGCCTGCTGTTAGCAAAGCGGTGGTTCGTCATGATTCCGATCATGATGCGCTGTCGCACAGGCGGCCTACCAGCATACGCATTGTTGAACAGCGTGATAAGGCTTCTATTTCTCACAGAGTTTCTGCTTCTCTTGATAAGAAACGTCAAGCGGCCAAGCGTGACGTCGAGCGTCATCCTTCCAGGCACGGCGACAATCGCCAGGCAGGTAGGCGTGACATCGCGCGCCAAGCTAAACGTGACGTCGAGCAACAAGCTCGTGACGTCGAACGTCAAACATACCGTGACGCCCAACGTCAGTCAGATACGGTTCGACATGCAGTCGGACGTGACGTCGAGCGCAAGATTAGCGATCGTCAGGTGGACAAACATACCGAATGACTTGATCGCACGCACCGCCAGGCTGACGCTTATGTTCGCGAGCGACACCTTTCTGAACAAGACGCTGTTACTGCGGCTGGAATTCTTACAGAAGAAGAACCGGATGATCATTCTTCTCCGGATGAGCCTTTGGATGTTGTCTCGGAGGAAGAAGAGAATAAGACACCTCAACACTCTGTAGACCTCCAAAAGATTATGTTGGTTTTTACAGAATTATTTCCTGATCACTTTGCTCCTGTAGCTCCACGTTCACCTCCTTCGGAGTTTACCTTGGGAATAACAGCAAGAGCATCGATTTTTACTAAGAGGGTTCTCTTTCGTTCTTCAAAGAGAGCATTAAGGTTAATGGGTGTTTGGATGCAATCTAAAAGAGTCCTAGGCAAAACAGGCTTCGCTTTTCCCCCGGCCAGATTAGCTTCCAAGTCTAGCATATGGTACGAGACAGGAGAGGTCCTCGGCTTGGGAGTTCCTGCCTCTGCCCAAGGCGACTTCTCGAGTTTAGTGGACTCTTCTCGTCGTTTGGCTATGAGAAGGACAAAAATCTTATGGTCTATGTCTGAGTTTGATCATCTCCTCAAAGGCATCTACAGAGCATTCGAAGTGTTCAACTTCTTTGATTGGTCTCTGGGAGCCTTGGGGAAGAAAGTTTCTGCAATGAAGGATTGTGAAACTGGTAACTTTATACATGTGATGTCATGCATGGATAAAGCAGTTAGAGATGGCTCGAATGAGTTAGCAGCCCTTGTCACAGCCGGGGTCGTTAAGAAGAGGGCAACTATGTGCTCTTTTCTCTCCATGGGAGTCACTCCTTTCCAGAGGTCAGAATTGCTCTATGCACCTCTTTCTCCTTCTCTATTCCCTCAGGAGCTAGTAAAGGAGGTTGCAGCTGCCCTAACCCAAAAAGCTACTCACGTCTTAGTCTCCAAGACAGCAAGGAAGGTTCTTCCAACTGCCTTCTCCGCCCGTAGACCGAAGGAGGATTCTTCTTTTCCTCAAGCATCACAGCTTTTTCGTCGAAGGTCTATCGGTAGGGGTAGCTTCAGACCCGATGGGAGAATGGCTAGAAGGAGAGGCCAAAGCAGAGTCTGACTGCATTTGCCTTCAGACAGCAGTGGAGGCCAGGCTAAACAACTTCTGGCAAGCCTGGGAGAGAAGGGGAGCGGACCCTTGGTCCGTTCTTGTTTTAAGGGAGGGTTACAAGATCCCGTTTATCTCGAAACCTCCGTTAGTTATAGACCCTGTGGATCTCTCTCCCAAATACAAGGAGGAATCGAAGAAGCAGGCCATGCAGCTTCAAATGTCTCTTGCTAGAGAAGGAGGCAATAGAGAGGGTGCGGGACTTAAAATCGCCAGGTTTTTACAACAGCTTATTCCTGGTTCCCAAGAACTCGGGAGAATGGAGACCAGTCCTGGACGTAAGTACTGTACCCTCAACAGCTATGTCCAGAAGACAAAGTTCTCTATGGAATCTCAGAGGACTGTGCTTGCAGCAGTAAGGAAAGGCGGCTGGATGGTCTCATTAGACCTGTAGGACGCTTATTTTCATGTCCCGATCCATCCAAGTTGCAAACGTTACCAGAGGTTCGTGTACAGGAAGGAGATCTTCCAGTTTTGGGCCTTGTGTTTCGGCCTCAGCACCGCCCCTCTAGTCTTCACAAAAATCATGTTGAATGTGGCAAGTATGCTCCATTCAAGAGGCATCACAGCCTCCTTGTACTTGGACGATTGACTACTAAGAGCTCCCTCCCTCAATCGCTGTCGGTAGGATCTGCATCTGACAATGAGTCTGTCAGAAGAACTAGGACTTCTGGTGAATTCAGAGAAGTCCCAATTGATTCCATCCCAGAAGATTCTATATTTAGGGATGGAGATTCAGAGTCTGGCTTTTCAGGCTTTTCTGTCACCTGCAAGGATACAGCTAGCTCTCCTAAAACTTTGTGCTTTTCTAAAGATGGAGTTTTGTTCAGTAAGAGAGTGGATGAGCTTCCTGGGAACCCTCTCTTCACTGGAGCAGTTTGTATCTCTGGGGAGACTAAACCTACGACCCTTTCAGTTCCATCTCGGTTACCATTGGAACAAAGAGGACAGCCTCGATCAGGAAAGCATTCCCCTTACGGAACCAATAAAAAAGTGCCTTCGGTGGTGGAACAACATAAACAGACTTCAGGAAGGTCTCTCGTTGGAGCAAAAGAACCCAGACCTTGTGTTGTTTTCCGACGCCTCGGACTCGGGGTGGGGAGCAACACTGGGAAAGTCAAGATATCTCAGGTCTGTGGACAAGGGAACAAGGAAGCCTCCACATCAATCAAAAGGAGCTGTTGGCAATCCTGTTGGCTCTCAAAGGTTTCGAGAAGTTAGTATTAAACAAAGTGGTACAAGTCAATGCCGACAACACCACAGCATTGGCATAAATAGCAAAACAAGGCGGGACGCACTCGAGGCCACTTTACGAAATGGCAAGAACTCTTCTCGTATGGGCACAATAAAGGACGATATCCCTGTTGACAAGATTCATACAGGGAGAGAAGAACATGATGGCAGACGGCCTCAGCAGGAGGAATCAAGTTCTTCCCACGGAGTCGACATTGCATCTGGATGTATGCAAGAACCTTTGGCGGATCTGGGGTCGCCCACTCATAGATCTATTCGCGACCTCAAAAACGAAAAGGCTGGAGACTTATTGCTCTCCAGTTCTGCACCTCGAAGCGACACACACAGACGCATTCCTGGTGGATTGGTCACGCCTGGATGTGTACGCGTTCCCTCTATTCAAAGTGCTGTACAAGGTATTACAAAAGTTCATGTCTCACGAGGGAACCAGGTTGACTCTAGTAGCTCCCTTCTGGCCGTCAAGAGGTTGGTTCACAGAGGTACTGGAATGGATGGTGGACGTTCCAAGAAGCCTGCCATTGAGAATAGATCTTCTGAAACAACCTCACTTGGCAAGAAACCATCTAAACCTCCAAACTCTACGTCTAACTGCCTTCAGACTATCGAAAAACTCGCAAGATCTAGAGGATTTTCGAAGGAGGCAGCCAAGGCTATTGCTAGAGCAAGGAGGACTTCTACCATCAAGGTTTTATCAGTCCAAGTGGGAGGTTTTTAGAGAATGGTGTAGAGCTAACTCAGTTTCTTCATCCAGTACCTCTGTAACTCAAATTGCCGATTTCTTTTTAGAGCTTAGAAGAAAGCACAATTTTTCCTCCTCAACCATCAAGGGGTACAAGAGTATGCTGGCAGCTGTTTTCAGGCACAGGAATTTAGATCTCTCTAATAACAAGGACCTTCAGGATCTTCTCAGATCTTTTGAAACCTCTAAGAAGCGTCAACAGGAATCACCAGCCTGGAATTTAGATGTGGTTTTAAAATTCCTCATGAGTGACAGATTCAAACCTTTGCACTCGGCTTCATTTAAAGATCTGACTTTAAAGACTCTTTTCTTAGTAAGTCTAGCAACAGCTAAGAGAGTCGGTGAAGTTCACGCTTTTAGCAAGAACATTGGCTTCAGAAACGGGAAAGCCATATGCTCCTTGCAACTTGAATTTCTGGCCAAAAACGAACGTCCTTCTGACCCATGGCCTAAATCTTTCGAGATTGCTAATCTCTCTGATATGGTATGTGAAGAGTTGGAGAAGGTTCTGTGTCCTGTTAGAGCACTGAAGTTCTGTCTGGACAGAACTAAAGATTTAAGAGGCAATTCAGAAGCTCTTTGGTGCGCAGCCAAGAAGCCTGCATTACCTATGTCTAAAAATGCCTTATATTTTATAAGACTTTTAATTAGAGAAGCTCACACACACTGTGGTGAGGCAGACCTTAAGCTGCTAAAAGTTAAGACTCATGAAGTTAGAGCTGTTGCAACTTTTGTTGCTTTTAAACAAAATCGTTCTCTGCAAAGCATCATGAATCCTTTTGGAGGAGTAAATCTTTATTCGCATCACATTACTTGAAACGTGTCCAGACTCTTTATGAGGACTGCTTCACTTTGGGACTATTCGTAGCAGCGAATGCAGTAGTAGGTGAAGGATCTACCACTACACTCCCCTAATCCCTAGTACCCTTTTTCTCCTCTTGGAACTTGTATATAATTTTATGGTTGTATGTGGAGATTGGTCGACAGTCTTCTGCAATCTTTGATTTAGTCAGGTGGTCATTTTGTTCCTTGAGAGCGCCCGGAACAAGGGTATTAGTTGAGGTCCTGTCAGCATAGAGGTTTGACAGCTCCTAGAGATCTTCAGCCCCCTGGGTGGACCGCTGAATCTCAATAGGATAGCAGACATAATGAGGCAGAGAATCATTGAAGTCAGCTTCCTTAACAGGTACGAACCCTTAAGCTTGTTTTATTTAACTCTTAAGTAATATTCCAACAATGTTGCTGTCTCTGACCCTCCACCAAGGGTGTCAATCAGCCATTGTTATATAACCAGCAGGTAAGTTTAATGTTTAAAAATATTTTCATATTAAGATAAATTTTTGAACATACTTACCCGCTGGTTATATAACTTATAATCCCACCCTCCTCCCCTCTAGAGACCTATGGGCATGGAAAATCTGGTGATGGATGGAATGGTTTGGCTTAGCTCCCGTGGTGGCGCTAATGTACACCTGGCAACTCTATCTGCAATTGCCGCGAGTTTTTTTAATTTCTGCCGGACGTCAGGGACTAAAGCCATTGTTATATAACCAGAGGGTAAGTATGATCAAAAATTTATTTTATGAAAATATATTCAAATAATAAGCTAAATGCTGTACAGTACAGTTTTGTACAGTAACTGAAGGTTACCGAAAAATAAATCAAACTTAGCAAAAATATCGTAAATTACACCAACTGCAAACACTTCGTCAACGCTAAGGCACTTTATATGAAATGAGATTTTAACAAATTTAATACGTAAAGTTGATTTTAAATATAAAATGTCCATAAACTTATCGTTTTCATCCATGTTCCAGACCTGCTCTGGAACGTACCCCTTATCCTCGATGAGCTTCTTAAGTTCACCCGGGAAACTTTCCGCTGCCACAGGGTCCACAGAGGCTAACTCCCCAGTCATTTGCACATTTTTCAGACCAAATACCTTTTGAACTTCTCAAAACCCAGCCCCTGCTGGCTTGGAAAGGAGTCTGTGGGGTTGTGGCATCCTGGCTGGTCGATGGTTGGGGGTCACCCTCCGGATAGCGAGCAATTCGATGTCTACTCCCTTACGGTGTTGATCTTGGATCCATATGAAAAATATGAAAAGAGCATTTTCCATTTTTAGCAGGCCCTTTTCCCTCACCCTTGAGGCAGTCTAAGTACTGCGAGGAGCACTAGAAGCTACTGCAGCTCGTATATTGGCTTTGTTCTTCTGTATGTACCTCACGGTACACTTGTTAACACCAAAGAGTCTCCCAACGGCAGTGTACTTTATCCCCTCCTTAATCTTGTCAAGCATATTCACCTTTTCTTCAAGAGCCATCACCTTCCTCTGCCATTTGGCAGACTTCTCACCTGAAGTAGCGGGAGCATGCTTAGGGGCCATGATCTCAAAGCAAAGGCTTAGTGAAAGCAGGGTAAAGTTGGGTAAAATACAATGTGGGTTAGGAGGCGGCTTCAACGAGACATGGTACATGCGACGTGGCTGAAAGAAGAGTGAGGCTGAGTAAGACGTGTGAGCTCCGTTGTGCTGGGCAGAGAAAACAGAGTAGCGCGAAACATCCCCAGTGTAAAGGAGTGAGAGTTATTTGAAATCACCACGAAGTGTGAAATTTATCGCGAATAAAAGAAACATTTTTGATAGGTATTGCATTGTTCTTATGCGCAAAAATCCGAAACCGCGAACCAGGGAACCACAATGACCGAGGTCTGACTGTAGTACCATATCATGGACGTTGGAGATTAATCGCCTCTTCTTCTCCCTGTCTCTAACCATTTAGGTCACTTGATTTTGTATAGTTACCCCACAAGTTGACACCATAATAAATGGTAGATGGATGTCATGAGCTACATTGGTTGCTCATGTGCACTCGCCCATACGCCACCAGTCTTCACCAGGAGAGTAGAAACCTAAAATTGTACAATGAGTGTTGTTAGACGGGACCCTCACGTGTTATTGCCGCAATTTAGGATGGCTGCTGACCACTTAGGGCAGCCGCATCCCACCATTATGCCCCCAGGGCACTTCTTTTTCCTTACGAGTTAGAGAGCTCCTCAGTATATGATCTCTGCCTCGCCCCATCAGGCAGTCAAGTCACCATGGTCTTGTGAGAAATAACCCTTCGAGGTCATTCTTTTATTTGCTTACAGGAAGGTTTATTCCACTCTCAAGGCAGCTAGACAAACACCTATTATCAACAAGGCCTGATAGCTTTGCTAGCTACATATACTTTTTGAGGGCGAACGAACATGTTAACAGTGCTACAACTAGTCGACTGTCTTTTCCTTTGGGCAATAATATTGTTCTTCGTTGCACACATTATTCCCGCAAGCGACTCAACGATCTCTGTGAGGGTGTTCATACATGGAAATATGTTCACATTCCTCAAGCTCGGTTTAGAGCTCATACTACCTGTAGGCAGAGAAGTAATGATTGCAAATAACTGCATGTGGGCAAGCAAAATATTGCTGCCAACAATGCAGTTTGATAATCGATTTGCCAGTTGTATGCGTTACTCTCACGACGATCGGGTACAAGTACTATGTACCATCATACAATTGGAACTTTGTTCTAATGAATCATTAGATCTCTTCATAATTCGATGGTTGTATTCCTTCAGGAGAGTCAGGTTATTTATAACCATCCTACTTCCATAACCATCAGAGGTAGTTGCTCTCAATCAAACTCCTTCTCCATTCCAGGCAGATCCTCCCCAACATTTCCGAACCTTTCGTCTAATTATTGAAAGCACTTAGACACCGAAAGTTTCCATAAGCGAATCCCTTTCGGTACTGGAGAAATATAAAACATTCGCCATTTCTTAGGACATCCATTCGTCCTTTATCTTCTTTCGTTATGCATTTTAACTGACTTTTCTTCCGAGTTTTGCCTTTCCTCTTCTCCCGAGATGTCTCTTTCTTGCTTCTCATGTGTCATTCTTTTTCCTTATTTCATCATCGTTCACGTTTCAAATCAATTTTCGGTAGCTGTGGCCCTTGGTCTTTTGCTCATTATTACACTTATTTTTAATCTGAAAGGCCACCAATTTGTCACTACATGTGGGGCAATTAAATAATAAATAATGAGAGGCGGTGAATTAGACAACTTTTACATTGTAAGAGGATTTATTGTTGAAGTTAATTTTCACGGAAACATGAGCAGAAATCTTCTTCAATAGAACTCTGATTTTTTTTTATTAAATACCTAAGGTAATATAGGTCTCTCTCTAACTTTTAAATTACTGGAACAGTTTATCATAATGGTAGTTAACAATCAATCACTTGTAAATTACAGACACACTCGGGGAGAACAGACTTTGAAGGGAAACGGCTAAATGAATAAGATTGTTACAATGCAAAAGGACAGTTATTGGACGTCTTGTGGCGTATCAACGCCAGCCATGGCTAAGATAAGCCTTCCATGGCTGGTGGGCTTATTGAAGTTTGCTCACTCACGACTTGAGTTTTACCTGCACTTGACTTGGACTTATGCTCACTTCACACATTCCCGATTATGGCTCCTGATGCTGATTTGTTGCTCCCGATGCTGATTTTTTGTTCCATCGTAAAAAAAAATTGCCGATTTTCCACAATTATGTGCGATTGGAGGGCCCAGATCGAAGTTACAGGCCGAAAATCTGGAATCATCGGGACCACGCTATGACTGTATTACGACTGTTGAATTAGTATTACGATTATGTTTCGATGATTGTAAAGGTTTACAATGATCGGTTGTGTGCTAGGGAAATTAGGCCATGCCCCCTTTAACGATGTTCAGGAAGTTGCACGATCGTCGTAAGAAGCAATTCGATTTTTGGTAGCCGTTCAACAATCATCGGAAGGCTGCAACCGATGTTATTTTTTTTCACCGAAGTTCGTGCACACATTTTGATCATCGTATTCTAGATTATGATGATCTAAACGCTCTTTGATGATTGAAGACACGTTTGGATGATCGAAGACACGTTACGATGATCAGAAAATGCATGCCGAAGTTCGTTAAAAATTTTGACAAATGGTAGTTGCCCCGACCATTTAGTGCAGGGCTAAATGGTCGGCCCGGTTCAGGCCACGTGGCCCCGCGCCACGAAGCTCGCCCTGCGCCACGAAGCTCGCCCTGCTTCCCGACATTCATACCAACCTCGCCGACGTGACAAAAAAAACTCTTCGATATTAGGCCATTACACCTTCGATAATCGTTATAGGTTGCCAACTACCAATTTTCCTGTCTTTGGGAGCAATCAGGAGCAAAATTGTGAATGTGTGAACCCAGCATTAGACTTAACTGCTTTGCACATTGCCCAAGGATCGTGGGGATGAGGTTAGAGGTCTGCAACCGCCGCCCTACTTCCTGCGCATTTACCTAACAGTTAATATTTTTATTGTAATAATTTTATATGGGACAATGTCATTCAATTTGAAAAATGGCTGTCATTTTGAATTTTTATGTTCGTAATGGGTTTTTATTAAAAGAGCAATTCTCAAGGAGTGTGTGTGCTAAATTTTATGCTTGTTTATGGTAATGAAATATTCTCCTGAAAATTTGCTGTTATCTGCTTCCCTATTGCAAGATTCTGAAACTACTTATTCGTATAGACAGGTCCCTTGTTATTATCACTACTACACAAACTACAATCCTAGCTGGAAAAGCGTAATGATATAAGCCTAATGGCTCCAACAAGGAAAGCAGCCCGGTGTAAAAAGGAAATAGAAATTTAACAAATAAACTACCGCGTATATATTAGAAATAATGAAAGAAGAAATAATAAAAGAATATATAAATTATATTAAGGACATTTGCAACAAATTTGAACTTCTGAATCTTCCCCGATTCAACCAGCTGATTAGGAATGTTCTGCATGTTGGTCATAACTTTATGAAAACTTCTATAATACTGTGTGTTACTGAGACTATGATAGAGAGTACAGGATGGTACAGAATAGGAAGATCCAGAAATTAAGATCAAGATCAAGGGTAAGGATTTTGATAGCCTGGAAATTTTAGTCCAATGAATTAAGATGAATATCAGCAGCTGAAGACCAAACACGAGAACAGTTCTCTGTAGATGATTACCTTCAGTGAACCTATCTATGTTTTGGCAAACGATGTAATAAATCTTATGTAATATGGGAGTCCTATATCTTTCATAAGTGTTGAAACAAAATTGTTGATAAGCATTCTAATTGAATTTTTGTCATCATATCATTTAGTACAATATAATAACCTTTAAAATCAATATTTAGTTGATATTCTGTTAATATTTAAAGTTGATTTTCGTTGTATTTTTTTTTTTTTTTTTTTTTTTTTAGAACTTGAGAAATCTTAGATCATACTATATAATTGTTGTAGGTGTGATCCAGTATAAGGAGTGATGCGAGTTTCAGGTTATTTTTATTGCTGTTTGGGATCAGTCAACATAAAGTTTGAAGTTTAGCCGTTTGAAATCTAGTCAGCACTATATCTCTAATGAGTGTTGTACAGATATTGTGTACCAACATTTTAGTCATTTTTTAATATTGTCCTCTTTATATTGAAGAGTTTGTCTCAAATGTATTAGAATTTAGGATCATAAATAAAATACTTCACTTAGTGTAGGCTGTAAGGTAAGGGCAATATTTTCTGATTATTGTTTTTTTTTTTTTCAGATTTGATCAGATTCCAGCCTGTGTATATGAAATGAAACAGCTTGAAATATTAATGGCATCAGATAACAAAATTACTTCTCTGTATGTTGATGGCCTTTCTAAATTGGAACGAATTGCTGTTCTAGATCTGCACAATAATAGCATTGATTTTATTCCTCCTCTACTTGGAAACATGACTCAGCTTAAGTAAGTAGTAATCCAATTCAACTATCTAAATTTTTATAAGCCTAAAGGAAATGGTGAGTCACGTTTATAATTAAGAATGCTAGAAAAAGAAAAGTATTCAACCAACATTGTTATTTCCTTTTAAATTTTGGGACTTTTGATGTAGAGGTGTATTGTGTAAGGAAGATTTTTCAGGATGGCTTACTTGAAATATATGCATATATATATATATATATATATATATATATATATATATATATATATATATATATATATATATATATATATATATATATATATATGTATATGTGTGTATGTATGCATGTATGTATGTGTGTTTAGTACAGTAGATACAAATATACTATATATATATATATATATATATATATATATATATATATATATATATATATATATACATACATACACACACACATTCAAACCCCTTTATCCCCTGCCATTATGTTCCAAGAACTCCTGTGATTGTGAAATTCCACAGATATTAGACAATATAAACTAAGAATGTTTCTTATTTCATTTGTAAATAATCCCTTAATAAATGTAATTGTACTTTAAATGTAAATTACATGACAACACTAAAGGATCTATACTGTAATAATAATGTAGTACAGTACATTGAAATCTTATATATGTAATATGAAAATTCTCTCTCTCTCTCTCTCTCTCTCTCTCTCTCTCTCTCTCTCTCTCTCTCTCTCTCTCTCTCTCTCTCTCTCTCTCTCTCTCTCTCTCTCTCTCTCTCTCTCTTAGCATTATAAAGGGATTTTGACAAAGGAAAAATCTATTTCTGGGGAGAGACCTGTGACGGCCGGTGAAAAAGTCCTTTACACTTTTTCTGATATAAATCTTCCAAATATACCAGAGAAAGATAAAAGCATGGAATGCAGAGGTTACTACCCTCGCGCGAGCACCTCGTGAGTGTCGTGTATACCCCTATTCACAGGCTGTCTTCCAATTAGATAACTCCTTCATCAAAGGGAAGGGCCGTAACAAAGACCCCCAGAAACCACACTTGGACCACGCCACCGTCACCCACACGAGCGCCCTCTAGGTCATCCTTCTGCAAGAACATATGGCTTGGCAAGGAAAGGGTGGGTCCGTAAAAAAATAACCGGGAAGGTTTTCACCGGGCGTCACAGGTCTCTCCCCAGAAATAGATTTTTCCTTCGTCAAAATCCCTTTTCTGGGTCGACCTGTGACGGCCGGTGAAAATGTACCAGAGAATGCCTTCCAAGCCCAATAAAGTAATAACATAATGAGGAGAATACAATCACCATGTACGACAATAATATAATATAATAATGTAAGTAAACGTCCAATTACCAACTAGCCAAATGACATAGGGAACGTAAGGCTAAATAACTATGACGACAAGGAATCAACTGAGTGTCGAAACGCAAAAGGCATCAAACCTTACATGTCTAAGCATATCTAAACATTAAAGGAACGGTAACTACAATAACAGTTAAACCATAGGAATTAAACATGGCAAATATCATAGGGCTAACAAACTACCCAGGAAAGTGGCGACGTGGTGTGAGTGGCGGGTAGGAGGGAGAAGAGAAGAGATGGAAGAAAGGAAGAAGAAGAGATTAATGGGGAGAGATAAGGCTCCCTGCTGCCATCGTCAGGTATTTAAGGGCCTGTAAGATCTTTAGATAGTGGCGTTTGACAACCTTAGGGGATTTCCAACCCGTATATTTTTTAAAATCATCAAAGTCCGTGTTCTGGAAGTAATTGATGGAGGTATCTACTGTCCGTATATCATGAGCCTGAGGAAATGATTCTGGATTAGTATGTTTAATGAAGTAGAGGATTTGTTGCCTGATACCGTGAATAGAAATAGTACCTCCTTGTTCCCTGATAACCAAGGGGCCAGACGAGCGGGTGGCAGTTCTAGCTAAAAAGGCCTTGAGAGTAGTGACTGGACACAGAGAAAGGATCCTGGAGAAGAAGAATAACCTTCCGAGGGGAGCACCTATTTTGCGGATCCTCATTTTTAGTTAGGAAAGCTTTGTCTGGAGAAAGGAGTACTTCGGCTGAAGGAAGGAAATCTATGTTTTCCGGGTTTCGTGAGAGAGCTGCTAGTTCTGATATTCCATCACCTGAGGCCAAAGCCGTTAGAAATAAAGTCTTCCTAAGAAGAGTGATATAAGAGCAGGATTCATTGTCCGTGTCCGTCGCAAGTTTGAGGACACCGTTCAGAGACCAAGAGTCCTTTTGTGGCCGAACGGAAGGTCGAAGCCTAGCACATGTTTTTGGAATAGATGAGAAATAGGAATCAGCTAGGTTAATGTTAAACCCAGCAAGGAAGATCTTCTTCAAAGCTCACTTGATGGTGGTTAAAGTGCTATCTGTTAGGCCTTTGTCAAATAGGAACCTCAAGAAAGAGATGGCTAAATTCAGAGACATAAGAGTATGGTCTGAACTCTTAGGAAATCTGCTTGTTGTTAACGGCCGAATCATATTGGCGAATTGTCGAGTCCCTTTTGTCTGATTCGATGAAGAGAACGTTTTCCGGGTCAGTGTTCGCGTCTCTACGAGCTGCAAACTTCCTGTAGTCCACAAAGTTAGAGTTTTGGCTATCCTTGAGTAATCTGACACAGTGAGTTTGGATTACTTGGGTCAGTTTGGGGAACGGGATCCGGAAGAGACGGAGTTTCAACTCGAGGAGGAGAGGAAACCAACTGTTGTTGGCCAGTGAGGTGGTACTAAAGCCACTGCCCCCCGGAAGGAGCGTAGTTTGTGTAAAAGTTTCATTAGAAGATTCATTGGGGGAAATAGGTAAATCTTCTTATAATGGTTCCAATCCCGGGTTAATGCGTCCATGGCATAAGCCTGAGGGTCCAGGGTTGGGGTCACATAACAAGGAAGTTTGTGATTCATCTGAGTTGCGAATAGATCTACCTGGAGGCCCGGAACCAGCCTGAGTATCCACCGGAATGAAATTATGTCTAGAGACCATTCTGACTCCAGTGGTTTCGTCCTGGATAGTGAGTCCGCTCTCACATTCTGGACTCCCGCTAGGTGAGTTGCTGACAGGAACCAGTTCTTTTCTGTTGCCCAGGCGAAGATAGTGACCAGGATCTGATTCAGGTTGGGTGACTTGGATCCTCCTCTGTTGACGCAGTGTATTACGTCTGTGCTGTCTGACACTACTCTGAAGTGGGTCGACCTCGGAGGA